>NW_026645893.1:0-158664 GCF_949987535.1 Balaenoptera acutorostrata
GCCATAGTGTGTTTCCTAAACGTGGGACTCTGTTCTGTGTTGCAATTCAGTTCAAGTGCAGCGGTTTTTACATTCCCTCTAGAAGTGATATCTTATGATAAGTGTCTTTTTCTGTGTGACTTATTTCACTTAGAATCGTCGTACCTAAATCCACTCATCGTGCTGCTACTAGCCTTATGACGTCGATTTCATGGCTGAGTGATATTCCATTGTACATGAGGACCACAACTTCTTTATCCATTTTTCTCTTTCCTAGGATTATTTAAGGTGTAATGAAGTGGGGGTTCTTGTCCACAGAGCAGCCCTAAACTTTGGGGTGCCTGTGTCTTGCTGATTTTTAGTTTTCCCAATTTATACGCCCATGAGTGGAAGTGCCCTATGCTCTCCAAGCTGTGTTTTTTAGATGTTTCAGAACACACCGTACACTTCTCCAGAGTGGCTGTTGGCAATTTACATCCCACCCATCAGCGTAGCAAGGCTCCCATTTCTCCATGGCCGGTCCTGCATTTCTGGTTTGGACACTTTTTTCCGCATGGCCCTTTTGCCCGCTGGGAAGCGAGACTTCTTTGGAGCGCTGATTGGCCTTTCCAGGTTGCTTGGTTGGCCAAAAAGGGCGTATGCGTTTTTTCCTGAATATATTCAGGAAAAAACGCATACGCCCTTTTTGGCCAAGGGCATCATTGTCCACGTTTTGCCGCTTTTCATGTGCTTTCAAGGCGATTCGAATCTACCTCCTGAAATCTGTTTCCTGCAATTCTGCCTTGCTTTCAAAGCCTCTTCGTTGCCTTCCCTTAATATATTTGTGGACGAGAGGTATCATTTAAAACTCTGCAGGTTTGTGAATTGCAGTGCCCCTGAGCTCCATTTTTCAACTCGCTTTTTTGGGAGCTGGCCGCAAAAGCGCAGGATTGCTTCAGGCCCTCTTCTGGTTCTGGGGGGCAGGCTGAGCTTGTGCTTAATTCTTCTTCCTGATGGGAAAATAGAGTGACCTGTGCCTGTCCCAACACCTAGAGCTAGTCTCTCATTGGTTCCCCCTCTTCCCGTTCATCCTCAGGACAAATTGCAACCTGTACGGAACAGGAGGTTAAAGGTGCTGATTCTCCAAGGAGGGAGATGGCTAGTAAATCGGCTGGAATGGCGAACCCGAGCAAAGGAGATGAGAAATGAGGTGCGTTTTAGAAACCTTTCCGATCACACCGTGTACCATCTTCTGGGTTTCTCATGCCTGTTTTCGACGTAGGAAGATGCCCTTGAACCTGGAGATTTGGGACCCATGGGATGGGTACCATGCAGTATTACTTGAAAGGGTCTGCGTTGGCTCACCCAACCTCACCGAACCTCTCAGCCCCAAGAGTGTCCACCCTTATGTCTCAATCAGCTGTGGGTCTAGATATGGTCAATCCAGGTTGCATCACAGCCCCTGAACGAATTTTGTAAGAATTTCTCTCTCTTTCACTGTCTTTGTTTCACGGGTTTTGAAAAGTAATTTATTTTTATAATGGGGTTTAGCTGCTTTTCACGGCTGTGTTTATGCCGCTTTACACCCCCTTGACTCACTTACAGAGAGATATCAATATATAGGTTTGAAGATTCTTACTAGTCAGATATATTCTTGTGCGGTGAATAGGGGGTGTTGAGTCCAGTTCACTGAAAAAGGAATAGGTCTTGTCTCTTACATATTGGGTTTATGGAACGGTATCGGAGCTAATTTGAAACCCTTGTTTTATGCATCACCCCACCTCACCTTTCCCGTTCAGCAGCCATAGTGTGTTTCCTAAACGTGGGACTCTGTTCTGTTTTGCAATTCAGTTCAAGTGTAGCGGTTTTTACATTCCCTCTAGAAGTCATATCTTATGATAAGTGTCTTTTTCTGTGTGACTTATTTCACTTAGAATCGTCGTACCTAAATCCACTCATCGTGCTGCTACTAGCCTTATGACGTGGATTTCATGGCTGAGTGATATTCCATTGTACATGAGGACCACAACTTCTTTATCCATTTTTCTCTTTCCTAGGATATTTAAGGTGTAATGAAGTGGGGGTTCTTGTCCACAGAGCAGCCCTAAACTTTGGGGTGCCTGTGTCTTGCTGATTTTTAGTTTTCCCAATTTATACGCCCATGAGTGGAAGTGCCCTATGCTCTCCAAGCTGTGTTTTTTAGATGTTTCAGAACACACCGTACACTTCTCCGGAGTGGCTGTTGGCAATTTACATCCCACCCATCAGCGTAGCAAGGCTCCCATTTCTCCATGGCCGGTCCTGCATTTCTGGTTTGGACACTTTTTTCCGCATGGCCCTTTTGCCCGCTGGGAAGCGAGACTTCTTTGGAGCGCTGATTGGCCTTTCCAGGTTGCTTGGTTGGCCAAAAAGGGCGTATGCGTTTTTTCCTGAATATATTCAGGAAAAAACGCATACGCCCTTTTTGGCCAAGGGCATCATTGTCCACGTTTTGCCGCTTTTCATGTGCTTTCAAGGCGATTCGAATCTACCTCCTGAAATCTGTTTCCTGCAATTCTGCCTTGCTTTCAAAGCCTCTTCGTTGCCTTCCCTTAATATATTTGTGGACGAGAGGTATCATTTAAAACTCTGCAGGTTTGTGAATTGCAGTGCCCCTGAGCTCCATTTTTCAACTCGCTTTTTTGGGAGCTGGCCGCAAAAGCGCAGGATTGCTTCAGGCCCTCTTCTGGTTCTGGGGGGCAGGCTGAGCTTGTGCTTAATTCTTCTTCCTGATGGGAAAATAGAGTGACCTGTGCCTGTCCCAACACCTAGAGCTAGTCTCTCATTGGTTCCCCCTCTTCCCGTTCATCCTCAGGACAAATTGCAACCTGTACGGAACAGGAGGTTAAAGGTGCTGATTCTCCAAGGAGGGAGATGGCTAGTAAATCGGCTGGAATGGCGAACCCGAGCAAAGGAGATGAGAAATGAGGTGCGTTTTAGAAACCTTTCCCGATCACACCGTGTACCATCTTCTGGGTTTCTCATGCCTGTTTTCGACGTAGGAAGATGCCCTTGAACCTGGAGATTTGGGACCCATGGGATGGGTACCATGCAGTATTACTTGAAAGGGTCTGCGTTGGCTCACCCAACCTCACCGAACCTCTCAGCCCCAAGAGTGTCCACCCTTATGTCTCAATCAGCTGTGGGTCTAGATATGGTCAATCCAGGTTGCATCACAGCCCCTGAACGAATTTTGTAAGAATTTCTCTCTCTTTCACTGTCTTTGTTTCACGGGTTTTGAAAAGTAATTTATTTTTATAATGGGGTTTAGCTGCTTTTCACGGCTGTGTTTATGCCGCTTTACACCCCCTTGACTCACTTACAGAGAGATATCAATATATAGGTTTGAAGATTCTTACTAGTCAGATATATTCTTGTGCGGTGAATAGGGGGTGTTGAGTCCAGTTCACTGAAAAAGGAATAGGTCTTGTCTCTTACATATTGGGTTTATGGAACGGTATCGGAGCTAATTTGAAACCCTTGTTTTATGCATCACCCCACCTCACCTTTCCCGTTCAGCAGCCATAGTGTGTTTCCTAAACGTGGGACTCTGTTCTGTTTTGCAATTCAGTTCAAGTGTAGCGGTTTTTACATTCCCTCTAGAAGTGATATCTTATGATAAGTGTCTTTTTCTGTGTGACTTATTTCACTTAGAATCGTCGTACCTAAATCCACTCATCGTGCTGCTACTAGCCTTATGACGTGGATTTCATGGCTGAGTGATATTCCATTGTACATGAGGACCACAACTTCTTTATCCATTTTTCTCTTTCCTAGGATATTTAAGGTGTAATGAAGTGGGGGTTCTTGTCCACAGAGCAGCCCTAAACTTTGGGGTGCCTGTGTCTTGCTGATTTTTAGTTTTCCCAATTTATACGCCCATGAGTGGAAGTGCCCTATGCTCTCCAAGCTGTGTTTTTTAGATGTTTCAGAACACACCGTACACTTCTCCGGAGTGGCTGTTGGCAATTTACATCCCACCCATCAGCGTAGCAAGGCTCCCATTTCTCCATGGCCGGTCCTGCATTTCTGGTTTGGACACTTTTTTCCGCATGGCCCTTTTGCCCGCTGGGAAGCGAGACTTCTTTGGAGCGCTGATTGGCCTTTCCAGGTTGCTTGGTTGGCCAAAAAGGGCGTATGCGTTTTTTCCTGAATATATTCAGGAAAAAACGCATACGCCCTTTTTGGCCAAGGGCATCATTGTCCACGTTTTGCCGCTTTTCATGTGCTTTCAAGGCGATTCGAATCTACCTCCTGAAATCTGTTTCCTGCAATTCTGCCTTGCTTTCAAGCCTCTTCGTTGCCTTCCCTTAATATATTTGTGGACGAGAGGTATCATTTAAAACTCTGCAGGTTTGTGAATTGCAGTGCCCCTGAGCTCCATTTTTCAACTCGCTTTTTTGGGAGCTGGCCGCAAAAGCGCAGGATTGCTTCAGGCCCTCTTCTGGTTCTGGGGGGCAGGCTGAGCTTGTGCTTAATTCTTCTTCCTGATGGGAAAATAGAGTGACCTGTGCCTGTCCCAACACCTAGAGCTAGTCTCTCATTGGTTCCCCCTCTTCCCGTTCATCCTCAGGACAAATTGCAACCTGTACGGAACAGGAGGTTAAAGGTGCTGATTCTCCAAGGAGGGAGATGGCTAGTAAATCGGCTGGAATGGCGAACCCGAGCAAAGGAGATGAGAAATGAGGTGCGTTTTAGAAACCTTTCCCGATCACACCGTGTACCATCTTCTGGGTTTCTCATGCCTGTTTTCGACGTAGGAAGATGCCCTTGAACCTGGAGATTTGGGACCCATGGGATGGGTACCATGCAGTATTACTTGAAAGGGTCTGCGTTGGCTCACCCAACCTCACCGAACCTCTCAGCCCCAAGAGTGTCCACCCTTATGTCTCAATCAGCTGTGGGTCTAGATATGGTCAATCCAGGTTGCATCACAGCCCCTGAACGAATTTTGTAAGAATTTCTCTCTTTCACTGTCTTTGTTTCATGGGTTTTGAAAAGTAATTTATTTTTATAATGGGGTTTAGCTGCTTTTCACGGCTGTGTTTATGCCGCTTTACACCCCCTTGACTCACTTACAGAGAGATATCAATATATAGGTTTGAAGATTCTTACTAGTCAGATATATTCTTGTGCGGTGAATAGGGGGTGTTGAGTCCAGTTCACTGAAAAAGGAATAGGTCTTGTCTCTTACATATTGGGTTTATGGAACGGTATCGGAGCTAATTTGAAACCCTTGTTTTATGCATCACCCCACCTCACCTTTCCCGTTCAGCAGCCATAGTGTGTTTCCTAAACGTGGGACTCTGTTCTGTTTTGCAATTCAGTTCAAGTGTAGCGGTTTTTACATTCCCTCTAGAAGTCATATCTTATGATAAGTGTCTTTTTCTGTGTGACTTATTTCACTTAGAATCGTCGTACCTAAATCCACTCATCGTGCTGCTACTAGCCTTATGACGTTGATTTCATGGCTGAGTGATATTCCATTGTACATGAGGACCACAACTTCTTTATCCATTTTTCTCTTTCCTAGGATATTTAAGGTGTAATGAAGTGGGGGTTCTTGTCCACAGAGCAGCCCTAAACTTTGGGGTGCCTGTGTCTTGCTGATTTTTAGTTTTCCCAATTTATACGGCCATGAGTGGAAGTGCCCTATGCTCTCCAAGCTGTGTTTTTTTAGATGTTTCAGAACACACCGTACACTTCTCCGGAGTGGCTGTTGGCAATTTACATCCCACCCATCAGCGTAGCAAGGCTCCCATTTCTCCATGGCCGGTCCTGCATTTCTGGTTTGGACACTTTTTTCCGCATGGCCCTTTTGCCCGCTGGGAAGCGAGACTTCTTTGGAGCGCTGATTGGCCTTTCCAGGTTGCTTGGTTGGCCAAAAAGGGCGTATGCGTTTTTTTCCTGAATATATTCAGGAAAAAACGCATACGCCCTTTTTGGCCAAGGGCATCATTGTCCACGTTTTGCCGCTTTTCATGTGCTTTCAAGGCGATTCGAATCTACCTCCTGAAATCTGTTTCCTGCAATTCTGCCTTGCTTTCAAAGCCTCTTCGTTGCCTTCCCTTAATATATTTGTGGACGAGAGGTATCATTTAAAACTCTGCAGGTTTGTGAATTGCAGTGCCCCTGAGCTCCATTTTTCAACTCGCTTTTTTGGGAGCTGGCCGCAAAAAGCGCAGGATTGCTTCAGGCCCTCTTCTGGTTCTGGGGGGCAGGCTGAGCTTGTGCTTAATTCTTCTTCCTGATGGGAAAATAGAGTGACCTGTGCCTGTCCCAACACCTAGAGCTAGTCTCTCATTGGTTCCCCCTCTTCCCGTTCATCCTCAGGACAAATTGCAACCTGTACGGAACAGGAGGTTAAAGGTGCTGATTCTCCAAGGAGGGAGATGGCTAGTAAATCGGCTGGAATGGCGAACCCGAGCAAAGGAGATGAGAAATGAGGTGCGTTTTAGAAACCTTTCCCGATCACACCGTGTACCATCTTCTGGGTTTCTCATGCCTGTTTTCGACGTAGGAAGATGCCCTTGAACCTGGAGATTTGGGACCCATGGGATGGGTACCATGCAGTATTACTTGAAAGGGTCTGCGTTGGCTCACCCAACCTCACCGAACCTCTCAGCCCCAAGAGTGTCCACCCTTATGTCTCAATCAGCTGTGGGTCTAGATATGGTCAATCCAGGTTGCATCACAGCCCCTGAACGAATTTTGTAAGAATTTCTCTCTTTCACTGTCTTTGTTTCATGGGTTTTGAAAAGTAATTTATTTTTATAATGGGGTTTAGCTGCTTTTCACGGCTGTGTTTATGCCGCTTTACACCCCCTTGACTCACTTACAGAGAGATATCAATATATAGGTTTGAAGATTCTTACTAGTCAGATATATTCTTGTGCGGTGAATAGGGGGTGTTGAGTCCAGTTCACTGAAAAAGGAATAGGTCTTGTCTCTTACATATTGGGTTTATGGAACGGTATCGGAGCTAATTTGAAACCCTTGTTTTATGCATCACCCCACCTCACCTTTCCCGTTCAGCAGCCATAGTGTGTTTCCTAAACGTGGGACTCTGTTCTGTTTTGCAATTCAGTTCAAGTGTAGCGGTTTTTACATTCCCTCTAGAAGTCATATCTTATGATAAGTGTCTTTTTCTGTGTGACTTATTTCACTTAGAATCGTCGTACCTAAATCCACTCATCGTGCTGCTACTAGCCTTATGACGTTGATTTCATGGCTGAGTGATATTCCATTGTACATGAGGACCACAACTTCTTTATCCATTTTTCTCTTTCCTAGGATATTTAAGGTGTAATGAAGTGGGGGTTCTTGTCCACAGAGCAGCCCTAAACTTTGGGGTGCCTGTGTCTTGCTGATTTTTAGTTTTCCCAATTTATACGCCCATGAGTGGAAGTGCCCTATGCTCTCCAAGCTGTGTTTTTTAGATGTTTCAGAACACACCGTACACTTCTCCGGAGTGGCTGTTGGCAATTTACATCCCACCCATCAGCGTAGCAAGGCTCCCATTTCTCCATGGCCGGTCCTGCATTTCTGGTTTGGACACTTTTTTCCGCATGGCCCTTTTGCCCGCTGGGAAGCGAGACTTCTTTGGAGCGCTGATTGGCCTTTCCAGGTTGCTTGGTTGGCCAAAAAGGGCGTATGCGTTTTTTCCTGAATATATTCAGGAAAAAACGCATACGCCCTTTTTGGCCAAGGGCATCATTGTCCACGTTTTGCCGCTTTTCATGTGCTTTCAAGGCGATTCGAATCTACCTCCTGAAATCTGTTTCCTGCAATTCTGCCTTGCTTTCAAAGCCTCTTCGTTGCCTTCCCTTAATATATTTGTGGACGAGAGGTATCATTTAAAACTCTGCAGGTTTGTGAATTGCAGTGCCCCTGAGCTCCATTTTTCAACTCGCTTTTTTGGGAGCTGGCCGCAAAAGCGCAGGATTGCTTCAGGCCCTCTTCTGGTTCTGGGGGGCAGGCTGAGCTTGTGCTTAATTCTTCTTCCTGATGGGAAAATAGAGTGACCTGTGCCTGTCCCAACACCTAGAGCTAGTCTCTCATTGGTTCCCCCTCTTCCCGTTCATCCTCAGGACAAATTGCAACCTGTACGGAACAGGAGGTTAAAGGTGCTGATTCTCCAAGGAGGGAGATGGCTAGTAAATCGGCTGGAATGGCGAACCCGAGCAAAGGAGATGAGAAATGAGGTGCGTTTTAGAAACCTTTCCCGATCACACCGTGTACCATCTTCTGGGTTTCTCATGCCTGTTTTCGACGTAGGAAGATGCCCTTGAACCTGGAGATTTGGGACCCATGGGATGGGTACCATGCAGTATTACTTGAAAGGGTCTGCGTTGGCTCACCCAACCTCACCGAACCTCTCAGCCCCAAGAGTGTCCACCCTTATGTCTCAATCAGCTGTGGGTCTAGATATGGTCAATCCAGGTTGCATCACAGCCCCTGAACGAATTTTGTAAGAATTTCTCTCTCTTTCACTGTCTTTGTTTCACGGGTTTTGAAAAGTAATTTATTTTTATAATGGGGTTTAGCTGCTTTTCACGGCTGTGTTTATGCCGCTTTACACCCCCTTGACTCACTTACAGAGAGATATCAATATATAGGTTTGAAGATTCTTACTAGTCAGATATATTCTTGTGCGGTGAATAGGGGGTGTTGAGTCCAGTTCACTGAAAAAGGAATAGGTCTTGTCTCTTACATATTGGGTTTATGGAACGGTATCGGAGCTAATTTGAAACCCTTGTTTTATGCATCACCCCACCTCACCTTTCCCGTTCAGCAGCCATAGTGTGTTTCCTAAACGTGGGACTCTGTTCTGTTTTGCAATTCAGTTCAAGTGTAGCGGTTTTTACATTCCCTCTAGAAGTCATATCTTATGATAAGTGTCTTTTTCTGTGTGACTTATTTCACTTAGAATCGTCGTACCTAAATCCACTCATCGTGCTGCTACTAGCCTTATGACGTGGATTCCATGGCTGAGTGATATTCCATTGTACATGAGGACCACAACTTCTTTATCCATTTTTCTCTTTCCTAGGATATTTAAGGTGTAATGAAGTGGGGGTTCTTGTCCACAGAGCAGCCCTAAACTTTGGGGTGCCTGTGTCTTGCTGATTTTTAGTTTTCCCAATTTATACGCCCATGAGTGGAAGTGCCCTATGCTCTCCAAGCTGTGTTTTTTAGATGTTTCAGAACACACCGTACACTTCTCCAGAGTGGCTGTTGGCAAGTTACATCCCACCCATCAGCGTAGCAAGGCTCCCATTTCTCCATGGCCGGTCCTGCATTTCTGGTTTGGACACTTTTTTCCGCATGGCCCTTTTGCCCGCTGGGAAGCGAGACTTCTTTGGAGCGCTGATTGGCCTTTCCAGGTTGCTTGGTTGGCCAAAAAGGGCGTATGCGTTTTTTCCTGAATATATTCAGGAAAAAACGCATACGCCCTTTTTGGCCAAGGGCATCATTGTCCACGTTTTGCCGCTTTTCATGTGCTTTCAAGGCGATTCGAATCTACCTCCTGAAATCTGTTTCCTGCAATTCTGCCTTGCTTTCAAAGCCTCTTCGTTGCCTTCCCTTAATATATTTGTGGACGAGAGGTATCATTTAAAACTCTGCAGGTTTGTGAATTGCAGTGCCCCTGAGCTCCATTTTTCAACTCGCTTTTTTGGGAGCTGGCCGCAAAAGCGCAGGATTGCTTCAGGCCCTCTTCTGGTTCTGGGGGGCAGGCTGAGCTTGTGCTTAATTCTTCTTCCTGATGGGAAAATAGAGTGACCTGTGCCTGTCCCAACACCTAGAGCTAGTCTCTCATTGGTTCCCCCTCTTCCCGTTCATCCTCAGGACAAATTGCAACCTGTACGGAACAGGAGGTTAAAGGTGCTGATTCTCCAAGGAGGGAGATGGCTAGTAAATCGGCTGGAATGGCGAACCCGAGCAAAGGAGATGAGAAATGAGGTGCGTTTTAGAAACCTTTCCCGATCACACCGTGTACCATCTTCTGGGTTTCTCATGCCTGTTTTCGACGTAGGAAGATGCCCTTGAACCTGGAGATTTGGGACCCATGGGATGGGTACCATGCAGTATTACTTGAAAGGGTCTGCGTTGGCTCACCCAACCTCACCGAACCTCTCAGCCCCAAGAGTGTCCACCCTTATGTCTCAATCAGCTGTGGGTCTAGATATGGTCAATCCAGGTTGCATCACAGCCCCTGAACGAATTTTGTAAGAATTTCTCTCTCTTTCACTGTCTTTGTTTCACGGGTTTTGAAAAGTAATTTATTTTTATAATGGGGTTTAGCTGCTTTTCACGGCTGTGTTTATGCCGCTTTACACCCCCTTGACTCACTTACAGAGAGATATCAATATATAGGTTTGAAGATTCTTACTAGTCAGATATATTCTTGTGCGGTGAATAGGGGGTGTTGAGTCCAGTTCACTGAAAAAGGAATAGGTCTTGTCTCTTACATATTGGGTTTATGGAACGGTATCGGAGCTAATTTGAAACCCTTGTTTTATGCATCACCCCACCTCACCTTTCCCGTTCAGCAGCCATAGTGTGTTTCCTAAACGTGGGACTCTGTTCTGTTTTGCAATTCAGTTCAAGTGTAGCGGTTTTTACATTCCCTCTAGAAGTCATATCTTATGATAAGTGTCTTTTTCTGTGTGACTTATTTCACTTAGAATCGTCGTACCTAAATCCACTCATCGTGCTGCTACTAGCCTTATGACGTTGATTTCATGGCTGAGTGATATTCCATTGTACATGAGGACCACAACTTCTTTATCCATTTTTCTCTTTCCTAGGATATTTAAGGTGTAATGAAGTGGGGGTTCTTGTCCACAGAGCAGCCCTAAACTTTGGGGTGCCTGTGTCTTGCTGATTTTTAGTTTTCCCAATTTATACGCCCATGAGTGGAAGTGCCCTATGCTCTCCAAGCTGTGTTTTTTAGATGTTTCAGAACACACCGTACACTTCTCCGGAGTGGCTGTTGGCAATTTACATCCCACCCATCAGCGTAGCAAGGCTCCCATTTCTCCATGGCCGGTCCTGCATTTCTGGTTTGGACACTTTTTTCCGCATGGCCCTTTTGCCCGCTGGGAAGCGAGACTTCTTTGGAGCGCTGATTGGCCTTTCCAGGTTGCTTGGTTGGCCAAAAAGGGCGTATGCGTTTTTTCCTGAATATATTCAGGAAAAAACGCATACGCCCTTTTTGGCCAAGGGCATCATTGTCCACGTTTTGCCGCTTTTCATGTGCTTTCAAGGCGATTCGAATCTACCTCCTGAAATCTGTTTCCTGCAATTCTGCCTTGCTTTCAAAGCCTCTTCGTTGCCTTCCCTTAATATATTTGTGGACGAGAGGTATCATTTAAAACTCTGCAGGTTTGTGAATTGCAGTGCCCCTGAGCTCCATTTTTCAACTCGCTTTTTTGGGAGCTGGCCGCAAAAGCGCAGGATTGCTTCAGGCCCTCTTCTGGTTCTGGGGGGCAGGCTGAGCTTGTGCTTAATTCTTCTTCCTGATGGGAAAATAGAGTGACCTGTGCCTGTCCCAACACCTAGAGCTAGTCTCTCATTGGTTCCCCCTCTTCCCGTTCATCCTCAGGACAAATTGCAACCTGTACGGAACAGGAGGTTAAAGGTGCTGATTCTCCAAGGAGGGAGATGGCTAGTAAATCGGCTGGAATGGCGAACCCGAGCAAAGGAGATGAGAAATGAGGTGCGTTTTAGAAACCTTTCCCGATCACACGGTGTACCATCTTCTGGGTTTCTCATGCCTGTTTTCGACGTAGGAAGATGCCCTTGAACCTGGAGATTTGGGACCCATGGGATGGGTACCATGCAGTATTACTTGAAAGGGTCTGCGTTGGCTCACCCAACCTCACCGAACCTCTCAGCCCCAAGAGTGTCCACCCTTATGTCTCAATCAGCTGTGGGTCTAGATATGGTCAATCCAGGTTGCATCACAGCCCCTGAACGAATTTTGTAAGAATTTCTCTCTCTTTCACTGTCTTTGTTTCACGGGTTTTGAAAAGTAATTTATTTTTATAATGGGGTTTAGCTGCTTTTCACGGCTGTGTTTATGCCGCTTTACACCCCCTTGACTCACTTACAGAGAGATATCAATATATAGGTTTGAAGATTCTTACTAGTCAGATATATTCTTGTGCGGTGAATAGGGGGTGTTGAGTCCAGTTCACTGAAAAAGGAATAGGTCTTGTCTCTTACATATTGGGTTTATGGAACGGTATCGGAGCTAATTTGAAACCCTTGTTTTATGCATCACCCCACCTCACCTTTCCCGTTCAGCAGCCATAGTGTGTTTCCTAAACGTGGGACTCTGTTCTGTTTTGCAATTCAGTTCAAGTGTAGCGGTTTTTACATTCCCTCTAGAAGTGATATCTTATGATAAGTGTCTTTTTCTGTGTGACTTATTTCACTTAGAATCGTCGTACCTAAATCCACTCATCGTGCTGCTACTAGCCTTATGACGTGGATTTCATGGCTGAGTGATATTCCATTGTACATGAGGACCACAACTTCTTTATCCATTTTTCTCTTTCCTAGGATATTTAAGGTGTAATGAAGTGGGGGTTCTTGTCCACAGAGCAGCCCTAAACTTTGGGGTGCCTGTGTCTTGCTGATTTTTAGTTTTCCCAATTTATACGCCCATGAGTGGAAGTGCCCTATGCTCTCCAAGCTGTGTTTTTTAGATGTTTCAGAACACACCGTACACTTCTCCAGAGTGGCTGTTGGCAATTTACATCCCACCCATCAGCGTAGCAAGGCTCCCATTTCTCCATGGCCGGTCCTGCATTTCTGGTTTGGACACTTTTTCCCGCATGGCCCTTTTGCCCGCTGGGAAGCGAGACTTCTTTGGAGCGCTGATTGGCCTTTCCAGGTTGCTTGGTTGGCCAAAAAGGGCGTATGCGTTTTTTCCTGAATATATTCAGGAAAAAACGCATACGCCCTTTTTGGCCAAGGGCATCATTGTCCACGTTTTGCCGCTTTTCATGTGCTTTCAAGGCGATTCGAATCTACCTCCTGAAATCTGTTTCCTGCAATTCTGCCTTGCTTTCAAAGCCTCTTCGTTGCCTTCCCTTAATATATTTGTGGACGAGAGGTATCATTTAAAACTCTGCAGGTTTGTGAATTGCAGTGCCCCTGAGCTCCATTTTTCAACTCGCTTTTTTGGGAGCTGGCCGCAAAAGTGCAGGATTGCTTCAGGGCCTCTTCTGGTTCTGGGGGGCAGGCTGAGCTTGTGCTTAATTCTTCTTCCTGATGGGAAAATAGAGTGACCTGTGCCTGTCCCAACACCTAGAGCTAGTCTCTCATTGGTTCCCCCTCTTCCCGTTCATCCTCAGGACAAATTGCAACCTGTACGGAACAGGAGGTTAAAGGTGCTGATTCTCCAAGGAGGGAGATGGCTAGTAAATCGGCTGGAATGGCGAACCCGAGCAAAGGAGATGCGAAATGAGGTGCGTTTTAGAAACCTTTCCCGATCACACGGTGTACCATCTTCTGGGTTTCTCATGCCTGTTTTCGACGTAGGAAGATGCCCTTGAACCTGGAGATTTGGGACCCATGGGATGGGTACCATGCAGTATTACTTGAAAGGGTCTGCGTTGGCTCACCCAACCTCACCGAACCTCTCAGCCCCAAGAGTGTCCACCCTTATGTCTCAATCAGCTGTGGGTCTAGATATGGTCAATCCAGGTTGCATCACAGCCCCTGAACGAATTTTGTAAGAATTTCTCTCTCTTTCACTGTCTTTGTTTCACGGGTTTTGAAAAGTAATTTATTTTTATAATGGGGTTTAGCTGCTTTTCACGGCTGTGTTTATGCCGCTTTACACCCCCTTGACTCACTTACAGAGAGATATCAATACATAGGTTTGAAGATTCTTACTAGTCAGATATATTCTTGTGCGGTGAATAGGGGGTGTTGAGTCCAGTTCACTGAAAAAGGAATAGGTCTTTTCTCTTACATATTGGGTTTATGGAACGGTATCGGAGCTAATTTGAAACCCTTGTTTTATGCATCACCCCACCTCACCTTTCCCGTTCAGCAGCCATAGTGTGTTTCCTAAACGTGGGACTCTGTTCTGTTTTGCAATTCAGTTCAAGTGTAGCGGTTTTTACATTCCCTCTAGAAGTCATATCTTATGATAAGTGTCTTTTTCTGTGTGACTTATTTCACTTAGAATCGTCGTACCTAAATCCACTCATCGTGCTGCTACTAGCCTTATGACGTGGATTTCATGGCTGAGTGATATTCCATTGTACATGAGGACCACAACTTCTTTATCCATTTTTCTCTTTCCTAGGATATTTAAGGTGTAATGAAGTGGGGGTTCTTGTCCACAGAGCAGCCCTAAACTTTGGGGTGCCTGTGTCTTGCTGATTTTTAGTTTTCCCAATTTATACGCCCATGAGTGGAAGTGCCCTATGCTCTCCAAGCTGTGTTTTTTAGATGTTTCAGAACACACCGTACACTTCTCCAGAGTGGCTGTTGGCAATTTACATCCCACCCATCAGCGTAGCAAGGCTCCCATTTCTCCATGGCCGGTCCTGCATTTCTGGTTTGGACACTTTTTTCCGCATGGCCCTTTTGCCCGCTGGGAAGCGAGACTTCTTTGGAGCGCTGATTGGCCTTTCCAGGTTGCTTGGTTGGCCAAAAAGGGCGTATGCGTTTTTTCCTGAATATATTCAGGAAAAAACGCATACGCCCTTTTTGGCCAAGGGCATCATTGTCCACGTTTTGCCGCTTTTCATGTGCTTTCAAGGCGATTCGAATCTACCTCCTGAAATCTGTTTCCTGCAATTCTGCCTTGCTTTCAAAGCCTCTTCGTTGCCTTCCCTTAATATATTTGTGGACGAGAGGTATCATTTAAAACTCTGCAGGTTTGTGAATTGCAGTGCCCCTGAGCTCCATTTTTCAACTCGCTTTTTTGGGAGCTGGCCGCAAAAGCGCAGGATTGCTTCAGGCCCTCTTCTGGTTCTGGGGGGCAGGCTGAGCTTGTGCTTAATTCTTCTTCCTGATGGGAAAATAGAGTGACCTGTGCCTGTCCCAACACCTAGAGCTAGTCTCTCATTGGTTCCCCCTCTTCCCGTTCATCCTCAGGACAAATTGCAACCTGTACGGAACAGGAGGTTAAAGGTGCTGATTCTCCAAGGAGGGAGATGGCTAGTAAATCGGCTGGAATGGCGAACCCGAGCAAAGGAGATGAGAAATGAGGTGCGTTTTAGAAACCTTTCCCGATCACACGGTGTACCATCTTCTGGGTTTCTCATGCCTGTTTTCGACGTAGGAAGATGCCCTTGAACCTGGAGATTTGGGACCCATGGGATGGGTACCATGCAGTATTACTTGAAAGGGTCTGCGTTGGCTCACCCAACCTCACCGAACCTCTCAGCCCCAAGAGTGTCCACCCTTATGTCTCAATCAGCTGTGGGTCTAGATATGGTCAATCCAGGTTGCATCACAGCCCCTGAACGAATTTTGTAAGAATTTCTCTCTCTTTCACTGTCTTTGTTTCACGGGTTTTGAAAAGTAATTTATTTTTATAATGGGGTTTAGCTGCTTTTCACGGCTGTGTTTATGCCGCTTTACACCCCCTTGACTCACTTACAGAGAGATATCAATACATAGGTTTGAAGATTCTTCCTAGTCAGATATATTCTTGTGCGGTGAATAGGGGGTGTTGAGTCCAGTTCACTGAAAAAGGAATAGGTCTTGTCTCTTACATATTGGGTTTATGGAACGGTATCGGAGCTAATTTGAAACCCTTGTTTTATGCATCACCCCACCTCACCTTTCCCGTTCAGCAGCCATAGTGTGTTTCCTAAACGTGGGACTCTGTTCTGTTTTGCAATTCAGTTCAAGTGTAGCGGTTTTAACATTCCCTCTAGAAGTCATATCTTATGATAAGTGTCTTTTTCTGTGTGACTTATTTCACTTAGAATCGTCGTACCTAAATCCACTCATCGTGCTGCTACTAGCCTTATGACGTGGATTTCATGGCTGAGTGATATTCCATTGTACATGAGGACCACAACTTCTTTATCCATTTTTCTCTTTCCTAGGATATTTAAGGTGTAATGAAGTGGGGGTTCTTGTCCACAGAGCAGCCCTAAACTTTGGGGTGCCTGTGTCTTGCTGATTTTTAGTTTTCCCAATTTATACGGCCATGAGTGGAAGTGCCCTATGCTCTCCAAGCTGTGTTTTTTAGATGTTTCAGAACACACCGTACACTTCTCCAGAGTGGCTGTTGGCAATTTACATCCCACCCATCAGCGTAGCAAGGCTCCCATTTCTCCATGGCCGGTCCTGCATTTCTGGTTTGGACACTTTTTTCCGCATGGCCCTTTTGCCCGCTGGGAAGCGAGACTTCTTTGGAGCGCTGATTGGCCTTTCCAGGTTGCTTGGTTGGCCAAAAAGGGCGTATGCGTTTTTTCCTGAATATATTCAGGAAAAAACGCATACGCCCTTTTTGGCCAAGGGCATCATTGTCCACGTTTTGCCGCTTTTCATGTGATTTCAAGGCGATTCGAATCTACCTCCTGAAATCTGTTTCCTGCAATTCTGCCTTGCTTTCAAAGCCTCTTCGTTGCCTTCCCTTAATATATTTGTGGACGAGAGGTATCATTTAAAACTCTGCAGGTTTGTGAATTGCAGTGCCCCTGAGCTCCATTTTTCAACTCGCTTTTTTGGGAGCTGGCCGCAAAAGCGCAGGATTGCTTCAGGCCCTCTTCTGGTTCTGGGGGGCAGGCTGAGCTTGTGCTTAATTCTTCTTCCTGATGGGAAAATAGAGTGACCTGTGCCTGTCCCAACACCTAGAGCTAGTCTCTCATTGGTTCCCCCTCTTCCCCTTCATCCTCAGGACAAATTGCAACCTGTACGGAACAGGAGGTTAAAGGTGCTGATTCTCCAAGGAGGGAGATGGCTAGTAAATCGGCTGGAATGGCGAACCCGAGCAAAGGAGATGAGAAATGAGGTGCGTTTTAGAAACCTTTCCCGATCACACGGTGTACCATCTTCTGGGTTTCTCATGCCTGTTTTCGACGTAGGAAGATGCCCTTGAACCTGGAGATTTGGGACCCATGGGATGGGTACCATGCAGTATTACTTGAAAGGGTCTGCGTTGGCTCACCCAACCTCACCGAACCTCTCAGCCCCAAGAGTGTCCACCCTTATGTCTCAATCAGCTGTGGGTCTAGATATGGTCAATCCAGGTTGCATCACAGCCCCTGAACGAATTTTGTAAGAATTTCTCTCTCTTTCACTGTCTTTGTTTCACGGGTTTTGAAAAGTAATTTATTTTTATAATGGGGTTTAGCTGCTTTTCACGGCTGTGTTTATGCCGCTTTACACCCCCTTGACTCACTTACAGAGAGATATCAATACATAGGTTTGAAGATTCTTCCTAGTCAGATATATTCTTGTGCGGTGAATAGGGGGTGTTGAGTCCAGTTCACTGAAAAAGGAATAGGTCTTGTCTCTTACATATTGGGTTTATGGAACGGTATCGGAGCTAATTTGGAACCCTTGTTTTATGCATCACCCCACCTCACCTTTCCCGTTCAGCAGCCATAGTGTGTTTCCTAAACGTGGGACTCTGTTCTGTTTTGCAATTCAGTTCAAGTGTAGCGGTTTTTACATTCCCTCTAGAAGTGATATCTTAGGATAAGTGTCTTTTTCTGTGTGACTTATTTCACTTAGAATCATCGTACCTAAATCCACTCATCGTGCTGCTACTAGCCTTATGACGTTGATTTCATGGCTGAGTGATATTCCATTGTACATGAGGACCACAACTTCTTTATCCATTTTTCTCTTTCCTAGGATATTTAAGGTGTAATGAAGTGGGGGTTCTTGTCCACAGAGCAGCCCTAAACTTTGGGGTGCCTGTGTCTTGCTGATTTTTAGTTTTCCCAATTTATACGGCCATGAGTGGAAGTGCCCTATGCTCTCCAAGCTGTGTTTTTTAGATGTTTCAGAACACACCGTACACTTCTCCAGAGTGGCTGTTGGCAATTTACATCCCACCCATCAGCGTAGCAAGGCTCCCATTTCTCCATGGCCGGTCCTGCATTTCTGGTTTGGACACTTTTTTCCGCATGGCCCT
Source organism: Balaenoptera acutorostrata (assembly GCF_949987535.1). Taxonomy (NCBI): domain Eukaryota; kingdom Metazoa; phylum Chordata; class Mammalia; order Artiodactyla; family Balaenopteridae; genus Balaenoptera; species Balaenoptera acutorostrata. The sequence goes on from NW_026645893.1 coordinate 18,128, forward strand.
TTTGCCCGCTGGGAAGCGAGACTTCTTTGGAGCGCTGATTGGCCTTTCCAGGTTGCTTGGTTGGCCAAAAAGTGCGTATGCGTTTTTTCCTGAATATATTCAGGAAAAAACGCATACGCCCTTTTTGGCCAAGGGCATCATTGTCCACGTTTTGCCGCTTTTCATGTGCTTTCAAGGCGATTCGAATCTACCTCCTGAAATCTGTTTCCTGCAATTCTGCCTTGCTTTCAAAGCCTCTTCGTTGCCTTCCCTTAATATATTTGTGGACGAGAGGTATCATTTAAAACTCTGCAGGTTTGTGAATTGCAGTGCCCCTGAGCTCCATTTTTCAACTCGCTTTTTTGGGAGCTGGCCGCAAAAGCGCAGGATTGCTTCAGGCCCTCTTCTGGTTCTGGGGGGCAGGCTGAGCTTGTGCTTAATTCTTCTTCCTGATGGGAAAATAGAGTGACCTGTGCCTGTCCCAACACCTAGAGCTAGTCTCTCATTGGTTCCCCCCTCTTCCCGTTCATCCTCAGGACAAATTGCAACCAGTACGGAACAGGAGGTTAAAGGTGCTGATTCTCCAAGGAGGGAGATGGCTAGTAAATCGGCTGGAATGGCGAACCCGAGCAAAGGAGATGAGAAATGAGGTGCGTTTTAGAAACCTTTCCCGATCACACGGTGTACCATCTTCTGGGTTTCTCATGCCTGTTTTCGACGTAGGAAGATGCCCTTGAACCTGGAGATTTGGGACCCATGGGATGGGTACCATGCAGTATTACTTGAAAGGGTCTGCGTTGGCTCACCCAACCTCACCGAACCTCTCAGCCCCAAGAGTGTCCACCCTTATGTCTCAATCAGCTGTGGGTCTAGATATGGTCAATCCAGGTTGCATCACAGCCCCTGAACGAATTTTGTAAGAATTTCTCTCTCTTTCACTGTCTTTGTTTCACGGGTTTTGAAAAGTAATTTATTTTTATAATGGGGTTTAGCTGCTTTTCACGGCTGTGTTTATGCCGCTTTACACCCCCTTGACTCACTTACAGAGAGATATCAATATATAGGTTTGAAGATTCTTACTAGTCAGATATATTCTTGTGCGGTGAATAGGGGGTGTTGAGTCCAGTTCACTGAAAAAGGAATAGGTCTTGTCTCTTACGTATTGGGTTTATGGAACGGTATCGGAGCTAATTTGAAACCCTTGTTTTATGCATCACCCCACCTCACCTTTCCCGTTCAGCAGCCATAGTGTGTTTCCTAAACGTGGGACTCTGTTCTGTTTTGCAATTCAGTTCAAGTGTAGCGGTTTTTACATTCCCTCTAGAAGTGATATCTTAGGATAAGTGTCTTTTTCTGTGTGACTTATTTCACTTAGAATCGTCGTACCTAAATCCACTCATCGTGCTGCTACTAGCCTTATGACGTTGATTTCATGGCTGAGTGATATTCCATTGTACATGAGGACCACAACTTCTTTATCCATTTTTCTCTTTCCTAGGATATTTAAGGTGTAATGAAGTGGGGGTTCTTGTCCACAGAGCAGCCCTAAACTTTGGGGTGCCTGTGTCTTGCTGATTTTTAGTTTTCCCAATTTATACGGCCATGAGTGGAAGTGCCCTATGCTCTCCAAGCTGTGTTTTTTAGATGTTTCAGAACACACCGTACACTTCTCCAGAGTGGCTGTTGGCAATTTACATCCCACCCATCAGCGTAGCAAGGCTCCCATTTCTCCATGGCCGGTCCTGCATTTCTGGTTTGGACACTTTTTTCCGCATGGCCCTTTTGCCCGCTGGGAAGCGAGACTTCTTTGGAGCGCTGATTGGCCTTTCCAGGTTGCTTGGTTGGCCAAAAAGGGCGTATGCGTTTTTTCCTGAATATATTCAGGAAAAAACGCATACGCCCTTTTTGGCCAAGGGCATCATTGTCCACGTTTTGCCGCTTTTCATGTGCTTTCAAGGCGATTCGAATCTACCTCCTGAAATCTGTTTCCTGCAATTCTGCCTTGCTTTCAAAGCCTCTTCGTTGCCTTCCCTTAATATATTTGTGGACGAGAGGTATCATTTAAAACTCTGCAGGTTTGTGAATTGCAGTGCCCCTGAGCTCCATTTTTCAACTCGCTTTTTTGGGAGCTGGCCGCAAAAGCGCAGGATTGCTTCAGGCCCTCTTCTGGTTCTGGGGGGCAGGCTGAGCTTGTGCTTAATTCTTCTTCCTGATGGGAAAATAGAGTGACCTGTGCCTGTCCCAACACCTAGAGCTAGTCTCTCATTGGTTCCCCCTCTTCCCGTTCATCCTCAGGACAAATTGCAACCTGTACGGAACAGGAGGTTAAAGGTGCTGATTCTCCAAGGAGGGAGATGGCTAGTAAATCGGCTGGAATGGCGAACCCGAGCAAAGGAGATGAGAAATGAGGTGCGTTTTAGAAACCTTTCCCGATCACACGGTGTACCATCTTCTGGGTTTCTCATGCCTGTTTTCGACGTAGGAAGATGCCCTTGAACCTGGAGATTTGGGACCCATGGGATGGGTACCATGCAGTATTACTTGAAAGGGTCTGCGTTGGCTCACCCAACCTCACCGAACCTCTCAGCCCCAAGAGTGTCCACCCTTATGTCTCAATCAGCTGTGGGTCTAGATATGGTCAATCCAGGTTGCATCACAGCCCCTGAACGAATTTTGTAAGAATTTCTCTCTCTTTCACTGTCTTTGTTTCACGGGTTTTGAAAAGTAATTTATTTTTATAATGGGGTTTAGCTGCTTTTCACGGCTGTGTTTATGCCGCTTTACACCCCCTTGACTCACTTACAGAGAGATATCAATATATAGGTTTGAAGATTCTTACTAGTCAGATATATTCTTGTGCGGTGAATAGGGGGTGTTGAGTCCAGTTCACTGAAAAAGGAATAGGTCTTGTCTCTTACATATTGGGTTTATGGAACGGTATCTGAGCTAATTTGAAACCCTTGTTTTATGCATCACCCCACCTCACCTTTCCCGTTCAGCAGCCATAGTGTGTTTCCTAAACGTGGGACTCTGTTCTGTTTTGCAATTCAGTTCAAGTGTAGCGGTTTTTACATTCCCTCTCTAAGTGATATCTTAGGATAAGTGTCTTTTTCTGTGTGACTTATTTCACTTAGAATCGTCGTACCTAAATCCACTCATCGTGCTGCTACTAGCCTTATGACGTTGATTTCATGGCTGAGTGATATTCCATTGTACATGAGGACCACAACTTCTTTATCCATTTTTCTCTTTCCTAGGATATTTAAGGTGTAATGAAGTGGGGGTTCTTGTCCACAGAGCAGCCCTAAACTTTGGGGTGCCTGTGTCTTGCTGATTTTTAGTTTTCCCAATTTATACGCCCATGAGTGGAAGTGCCCTATGCTCTCCAAGCTGTGTTTTTTAGATGTTTCAGAACACACCGTACACTTCTCCGGAGTGGCTGTTGGCAATTTACATCCCACCCATCAGCGTAGCAAGGCTCCCATTTCTCCATGGCCGGTCCTGCATTTCTGGTTTGGACACTTTTTTCCGCATGGCCCTTTTGCCCGCTGGGAAGCGAGACTTCTTTGGAGCGCTGATTGGCCTTTCCAGGTTGCTTGGTTGGCCAAAAAGGGCGTATGCGTTTTTTCCTGAATATATTCAGGAAAAAACGCATACGCCCTTTTTGGCCAAGGGCATCATTGTCCACGTTTTGCCGCTTTTCATGTGCTTTCAAGGCGATTCGAATCTACCTCCTGAAATCTGTTTCCTGCAATTCTGCCTTGCTTTCAAAGCCTCTTCGTTGCCTTCCCTTAATATATTTGTGGACGAGAGGTATCATTTAAAACTCTGCAGGTTTGTGAATTGCAGTGCCCCTGAGCTCCATTTTTCAACTCGCTTTTTTGGGAGCTGGCCGCAAAAGCGCAGGATTGCTTCAGGCCCTCTTCTGGTTCTGGGGGGCAGGCTGAGCTTGTGCTTAATTCTTCTTCCTGATGGGAAAATAGAGTGACCTGTGCCTGTCCCAACACCTAGAGCTAGTCTCTCATTGGTTCCCCCTCTTCCCGTTCATCCTCAGGACAAATTGCAACCTGTACGGAACAGGAGGTTAAAGGTGCTGATTCTCCAAGGAGGGAGATGGCTAGTAAATCGGCTGGAATGGCGAACCCGAGCAAAGGAGATGAGAAATGAGGTGCGTTTTAGAAACCTTTCCCGATCACACGGTGTACCATCTTCTGGGTTTCTCATGCCTGTTTTCGACGTAGGAAGATGCCCTTGAACCTGGAGATTTGGGACCCATGGGATGGGTACCATGCAGTATTACTTGAAAGGGTCTGCGTTGGCTCACCCAACCTCACCGAACCTCTCAGCCCCAAGAGTGTCCACCCTTATGTCTCAATCAGCTGTGGGTCTAGATATGGTCAATCCAGGTTGCATCACAGCCCCTGAACGAATTTTGTAAGAATTTCTCTCTCTTTCACTGTCTTTGTTTCACGGGTTTTGAAAAGTAATTTATTTTTATAATGGGGTTTAGCTGCTTTTCACGGCTGTGTTTATGCCGCTTTACACCCCCTTGACTCACTTACAGAGAGATATCAATACATAGGTTTGAAGATTCTTACTAGTCAGATATATTCTTGTGCGGTGAATAGGGGGTGTTGAGTCCAGTTCACTGAAAAAGGAATAGGTCTTGTCTCTTACATATTGGGTTTATGGAACGGTATCGGAGCTAATTTGAAACCCTTGTTTTATGCATCACCCCACCTCACCTTTCCCGTTCAGCAGCCATAGTGTGTTTCCTAAACGTGGGACTCTGTTCTGTTTTGCAATTCAGTTCAAGTGTAGCGGTTTTTACATTCCCTCTAGAAGTGATATCTTAGGATAAGTGTCTTTTTCTGTGTGACTTATTTCACTTAGAATCGTCGTACCTAAATCCACTCATCATGCTGCTACTAGCCTTATGACGTTGATTTCATGGCTGAGTGATATTCCATTGTACATGAGGACCACAACTTCTTTATCCATTTTTCTCTTTCCTAGGATATTTAAGGTGTAATGAAGTGGGGGTTCTTGTCCACAGAGCAGCCCTAAACTTTGGGGTGCCTGTGTCTTGCTGATTTTTAGTTTTCCCAATTTATACGGCCATGAGTGGAAGTGCCCTATGCTCTCCAAGCTGTGTTTTTTAGATGTTTCAGAACACACCGTACACTTCTCCAGAGTGGCTGTTGGCAATTTACATCCCACCCATCAGCGTAGCAAGGCTCCCATTTCTCCATGGCCGGTCCTGCATTTCTGGTTTGGACACTTTTTTCCGCATGGCCCTTTTGCCCGCTGGGAAGCGAGACTTCTTTGGAGCGCTGATTGGCCTTTCCAGGTTGCTTGGTTGGCCAAAAAGGGCGTATGCGTTTTTTCCTGAATATATTCAGGAAAAAACGCATACGCCCTTTTTGGCCAAGGGCATCATTGTCCACGTTTTGCCGCTTTTCATGTGCTTTCAAGGCGATTCGAATCTACCTCCTGAAATCTGTTTCCTGCAATTCTGCCTTGCTTTCAAAGCCTCTTCGTTGCCTTCCCTTAGTATATTTGTGGACGAGAGGTATCATTTAAAACTCTGCAGGTTTGTGAATTGCAGTGCCCCTGAGCTCCATTTTTCAACTCGCTTTTTTGGGAGCTGGCCGCAAAAGCGCAGGATTGCTTCAGGCCCTCTTCTGGTTCTGGGGGGCAGGCTGAGCTTGTGCTTAATTCTTCTTCCTGATGGGAAAATAGAGTGACCTGTGCCTGTCCCAACACCTAGAGCTAGTCTCTCATTGGTTCCCCCTCTTCCCCTTCATCCTCAGGACAAATTGCAACCTGTACGGAACAGGAGGTTAAAGGTGCTGATTCTCCAAGGAGGGAGATGGCTAGTAAATCGGCTGGAATGGCGAACCCGAGCAAAGGAGATGAGAAATGAGGTGCGTTTTAGAAACCTTTCCCGATCACACGGTGTACCATCTTCTGGGTTTCTCATGCCTGTTTTCGACGTAGGAAGATGCCCTTGAACCTGGAGATTTGGGACCCATGGGATGGGTACCATGCAGTATTACTTGAAAGGGTCTGCGTTGGCTCACCCAACCTCACCGAACCTCTCAGCCCCAAGAGTGTCCACCCTTATGTCTCAATCAGCTGTGGGTCTAGATATGGTCAATCCAGGTTGCATCACAGCCCCTGAACGAATTTTGTAAGAATTTCTCTCTCTTTCACTGTCTTTGTTTCACGGGTTTTGAAAAGTAATTTATTTTTATAATGGGGTTTAGCTGCTTTTCACGGCTGTGTTTATGCCGCTTTACACCCCCTTGACTCACTTACAGAGAGATATCAATATATAGGTTTGAAGATTCTTACTAGTCAGATATATTCTTGTGCGGTGAATAGGGGGTGTTGAGTCCAGTTCACTGAAAAAGGAATAGGTCTTGTCTCTTACATATTGGGTTTATGGAACGGTATCGGAGCTAATTTGAAACCCTTGTTTTATGCATCACCCCACCTCACCTTTCCCGTTCAGCAGCCATAGTGTGTTTCCTAAACGTGGGACTCTGTTCTGTTTTGCAATTCAGTTCAAGTGTAGCGGTTTTTACATTCCCTCTAGAAGTGATATCTTAGGATAAGTGTCTTTTTCTGTGTGACTTATTTCACTTAGAATCGTCGTACCTAAATCCACTCATCGTGCTGCTACTAGCCTTATGACGTGGATTTCATGGCTGAGTGATATTCCATTGTACATGAGGACCACAACTTCTTTATCCATTTTTCTCTTTCCTAGGATATTTAAGGTGTAATGAAGTGGGGGTTCTTGTCCACAGAGCAGCCCTAAACTTTGGGGTGCCTGTGTCTTGCTGATTTTTAGTTTTCCCAATTTATACGGCCATGAGTGGAAGTGCCCTATGCTCTCCAAGCTGTGTTTTTTAGATGTTTCAGAACACACCGTACACTTCTCCAGAGTGGCTGTTGGCAATTTACATCCCACCCATCAGCGTAGCAAGGCTCCCATTTCTCCATGGCCGGTCCTGCATTTCTGGTTTGGACACTTTTTTCCGCATGGCCCTTTTGCCCGCTGGGAAGCGAGACTTCTTTGGAGCGCTGATTGGCCTTTCCAGGTTGCTTGGTTGGCCAAAAAGGGCGTATGCGTTTTTTCCTGAATATATTCAGGAAAAAACGCATACGCCCTTTTTGGCCAAGGGCATCATTGTCCACGTTTTGCCGCTTTTCATGTGCTTTCAAGGCGATTCGAATCTACCTCCTGAAATCTGTTTCCTGCAATTCTGCCTTGCTTTCAAAGCCTCTTCGTTGCCTTCCCTTAGTATATTTGTGGACGAGAGGTATCATTTAAAACTCTGCAGGTTTGTGAATTGCAGTGCCCCTGAGCTCCATTTTTCAACTCGCTTTTTTGGGAGCTGGCCGCAAAAGCGCAGGATTGCTTCAGGCCCTCTTCTGGTTCTGGGGGGCAGGCTGAGCTTGTGCTTAATTCTTCTTCCTGATGGGAAAATAGAGTGACCTGTGCCTGTCCCAACACCTAGAGCTAGTCTCTCATTGGTTCCCCCTCTTCCCGTTCATCCTCAGGACAAATTGCAACCTGTACGGAACAGGAGGTTAAAGGTGCTGATTCTCCAAGGAGGGAGATGGCTAGTAAATCGGCTGGAATGGCGAACCCGAGCAAAGGAGATGAGAAATGAGGTGCGTTTTAGAAACCTTTCCCGATCACACGGTGTACCATCTTCTGGGTTTCTCATGCCTGTTTTCGACGTAGGAAGATGCCCTTGAACCTGGAGATTTGGGACCCATGGGATGGGTACCATGCAGTATTACTTGAAAGGGTCTGCGTTGGCTCACCCAACCTCACCGAACCTCTCAGCCCCAAGAGTGTCCACCCTTATGTCTCAATCAGCTGTGGGTCTAGATATGGTCAATCCAGGTTGCATCACAGCCCCTGAACGAATTTTGTAAGAATTTCTCTCTCTTTCACTGTCTTTGTTTCACGGGTTTTGAAAAGTAATTTATTTTTATAATGGGGTTTAGCTGCTTTTCACGGCTGTGTTTATGCCGCTTTACACCCCCTTGACTCACTTACAGAGAGATATCAATATATAGGTTTGAAGATTCTTACTAGTCAGATATATTCTTGTGCGGTGAATAGGGGGTGTTGAGTCCAGTTCACTGAAAAAGGAATAGGTCTTGTCTCTTACATATTGGGTTTATGGAACGGTATCGGAGCTAATTTGAAACCCTTGTTTTATGCATCACCCCACCTCACCTTTCCCGTTCAGCAGCCATAGTGTGTTTCCTAAACGTGGGACTCTGTTCTGTTTTGCAATTCAGTTCAAGTGTAGCGGTTTTTACATTCCCTCTAGAAGTGATATCTTAGGATAAGTGTCTTTTTCTGTGTGACTTATTTCACTTAGAATCGTCGTACCTAAATCCACTCATCGTGCTGCTACTAGCCTTATGACGTTGATTTCATGGCTGAGTGATATTCCATTGTACATGAGGACCACAACTTCTTTATCCATTTTTCTCTTTCCTAGGATATTTAAGGTGTAATGAAGTGGGGGTTCTTGTCCACAGAGCAGCCCTAAACTTTGGGGTGCCTGTGTCTTGCTGATTTTTATTTTTCCCAATTTATACGGCCATGAGTGGAAGTGCCCTATGCTCTCCAAGCTGTGTTTTTTAGATGTTTCAGAACACACCGTACACTTCTCCAGAGTGGCTGTTGGCAATTTACATCCCACCCATCAGCGTAGCAAGGCTCCCATTTCTCCATGGCCGGTCCTGCATTTCTGGTTTGGACACTTTTTTCCGCATGGCCCTTTTGCCCGCTGGGAAGCGAGACTTCTTTGGAGCGCTGATTGGCCTTTCCAGGTTGCTTGGTTGGCCAAAAAGGGCGTATGCGTTTTTTCCTGAATATATTCAGGAAAAAACGCATACGCCCTTTTTGGCCAAGGGCATCATTGTCCACGTTTTGCCGCTTTTCATGTGCTTTCAAGGCGATTCGAATCTACCTCCTGAAATCTGTTTCCTGCAATTCTGCCTTGCTTTCAAAGCCTCTTCGTTGCCTTCCCTTAATATATTTGTGGACGAGAGGTATCATTTAAAACTCTGCAGGTTTGTGAATTGCAGTGCCCCTGAGCTCCATTTTTCAACTCGCTTTTTTGGGAGCTGGCCGCAAAAGCGCAGGATTGCTTCAGGCCCTCTTCTGGTTCTGGGGGGCAGGCTGAGCTTGTGCTTAATTCTTCTTCCTGATGGGAAAATAGAGTGACCTGTGCCTGTCCCAACACCTAGAGCTAGTCTCTCATTGGTTCCCCCTCTTCCCGTTCATCCTCAGGACAAATTGCAACCTGTACGGAACAGGAGGTTAAAGGTGCTGATTCTCCAAGGAGGGAGATGGCTAGTAAATCGGCTGGAATGGCGAACCCGAGCAAAGGAGATGAGAAATGAGGTGCGTTTTAGAAACCTTTCCCGATCACACGGTGTACCATCTTCTGGGTTTCTCATGCCTGTTTTCGACGTAGGAAGATGCCCTTGAACCTGGAGATTTGGGACCCATGGGATGGGTACCATGCAGTATTACTTGAAAGGGTCTGCGTTGGCTCACCCAACCTCACCGAACCTCTCAGCCCCAAGAGTGTCCACCCTTATGTCTCAATCAGCTGTGGGTCTAGATATGGTCAATCCAGGTTGCATCACAGCCCCTGAACGAATTTTGTAAGAATTTCTCTCTCTTTCACTGTCTTTGTTTCACGGGTTTTGAAAAGTAATTTATTTTTATAATGGGGTTTAGCTGCTTTTCACGGCTGTGTTTATGCCGCTTTACACCCCCTTGACTCACTTACAGAGAGATATCAATATATAGGTTTGAAGATTCTTACTAGTCAGATATATTCTTGTGCGGTGAATAGGGGGTGTTGAGTCCAGTTCACTGAAAAAGGAATAGGTCTTGTCTCTTACATATTGGGTTTATGGAACGGTATCGGAGCTAATTTGAAACCCTTGTTTTATGCATCACCCCACCTCACCTTTCCCGTTCAGCAGCCATAGTGTGTTTCCTAAACGTGGGACTCTGTTCTGTTTTGCAATTCAGTTCAAGTGTAGCGGTTTTTACATTCCCTCTAGAAGTGATATCTTAGGATAAGTGTCTTTTTCTGTGTGACTTATTTCACTTAGAATCGTCGTACCTAAATCCACTCATCGTGCTGCTACTAGCCTTATGACGTGGATTTCATGGCTGAGTGATATTCCATTGTACATGAGGACCACAACTTCTTTATCCATTTTTCTCTTTCCTAGGATATTTAAGGTGTAATGAAGTGGGGGTTCTTGTCCACAGAGCAGCCCTAAACTTTGGGGTGCCTGTGTCTTGCTGATTTTTAGTTTTCCCAATTTATACGGCCATGAGTGGAAGTGCCCTATGCTCTCCAAGCTGTGTTTTTTAGATGTTTCAGAACACACCGTACACTTCTCCAGAGTGGCTGTTGGCAATTTACATCCCACCCATCAGCGTAGCAAGGCTCCCATTTCTCCATGGCCGGTCCTGCATTTCTGGTTTGGACACTTTTTTCCGCATGGCCCTTTTGCCCGCTGGGAAGCGAGACTTCTTTGGAGCGCTGATTGGCCTTTCCAGGTTGCTTGGTTGGCCAAAAAGGGCGTATGCGTTTTTTCCTGAATATATTCAGGAAAAAACGCATACGCCCTTTTTGGCCAAGGGCATCATTGTCCACGTTTTGCCGCTTTTCATGTGCTTTCAAGGCGATTCGAATCTACCTCCTGAAATCTGTTTCCTGCAATTCTGCCTTGCTTTCAAAGCCTCTTCGTTGCCTTCCCTTAGTATATTTGTGGACGAGAGGTATCATTTAAAACTCTGCAGGTTTGTGAATTGCAGTGCCCCTGAGCTCCATTTTTCAACTCGCTTTTTTGGGAGCTGGCCGCAAAAGCGCAGGATTGCTTCAGGCCCTCTTCTGGTTCTGGGGGGCAGGCTGAGCTTGTGCTTAATTCTTCTTCCTGATGGGAAAATAGAGTGACCTGTGCCTGTCCCAACACCTAGAGCTAGTCTCTCATTGGTTCCCCCTCTTCCCGTTCATCCTCAGGACAAATTGCAACCTGTACGGAACAGGAGGTTAAAGGTGCTGATTCTCCAAGGAGGGAGATGGCTAGTAAATCGGCTGGAATGGCGAACCCGAGCAAAGGAGATGAGAAATGAGGTGCGTTTTAGAAACCTTTCCCGATCACACGGTGTACCATCTTCTGGGTTTCTCATGCCTGTTTTCGACGTAGGAAGATGCCCTTGAACCTGGAGATTTGGGACCCATGGGATGGGTACCATGCAGTATTACTTGAAAGGGTCTGCGTTGGCTCACCCAACCTCACCGAACCTCTCAGCCCCAAGAGTGTCCACCCTTATGTCTCAATCAGCTGTGGGTCTAGATATGGTCAATCCAGGTTGCATCACAGCCCCTGAACGAATTTTGTAAGAATTTCTCTCTCTTTCACTGTCTTTGTTTCACGGGTTTTGAAAAGTAATTTATTTTTATAATGGGGTTTAGCTGCTTTTCACGGCTGTGTTTATGCCGCTTTACACCCCCTTGACTCACTTACAGAGAGATATCAATATATAGGTTTGAAGATTCTTACTAGTCAGATATATTCTTGTGCGGTGAATAGGGGGTGTTGAGTCCAGTTCACTGAAAAAGGAATAGGTCTTGTCTCTTACATATTGGGTTTATGGAACGGTATCTGAGCTAATTTGAAACCCTTGTTTTATGCATCACCCCACCTCACCTTTCCCGTTCAGCAGCCATAGTGTGTTTCCTAAACGTGGCACTCTGTTCTGTTTTGCAATTCAGTTCAAGTGTAGCGGTTTTTACATTCCCTGTAGAAGTGATATCTTAGGATAAGTGTCTTTTTCTGTGTGACTTATTTCACTTAGAATCGTCGTACCTAAATCCACTCATCGTGCTGCTACTAGCCTTATGACGTTGATTTCATGGCTGAGTGATATTCCATTGTACATGAGGACCACAACTTCTTTATCCATTTTTCTCTTTCCTAGGATATTTAAGGTGTAATGAAGTGGGGGTTCTTGTCCACAGAGCAGCCCTAAACTTTGGGGTGCCTGTGTCTTGCTGATTTTTAGTTTTCCCAATTTATACGGCCATGAGTGGAAGTGCCCTATGCTCTCCAAGCTGTGTTTTTTAGATGTTTCAGAACACACCGTACACTTCTCCAGAGTGGCTGTTGGCAATTTACATCCCACCCATCAGCGTAGCAAGGCTCCCATTTCTCCATGGCCGGTCCTGCATTTCTGGTTTGGACACTTTTTTCCGCATGGCCCTTTTGCCCGCTGGGAAGCGAGACTTCTTTGGAGCGCTGATTGGCCTTTCCAGGTTGCTTGGTTGGCCAAAAAGGGCGTATGCGTTTTTTCCTGAATATATTCAGGAAAAAACGCATACGCCCTTTTTGGCCAAGGGCATCATTGTCCACGTTTTGCCGCTTTTCATGTGCTTTCAAGGCGATTCGAATCTACCTCCTGAAATCTGTTTCCTGCAATTCTGCCTTGCTTTCAAAGCCTCTTCGTTGCCTTCCCTTAATATATTTGTGGACGAGAGGTATCATTTAAAACTCTGCAGGTTTGTGAATTGCAGTGCCCCTGAGCTCCATTTTTCAACTCGCTTTTTTGGGAGCTGGCCGCAAAAGCGCAGGATTGCTTCAGGCCCTCTTCTGGTTCTGGGGGGCAGGCTGAGCTTGTGCTTAATTCTTCTTCTTGATGGGAAAATAGAGTGACCTGTGCCTGTCCCAACACCTAGAGCTAGTCTCTCATTGGTTCCCCCTCTTCCCGTTCATCCTCAGGACAAATTGCAACCTGTACGGAACAGGAGGTTAAAGGTGCTGATTCTCCAAGGAGGGAGATGGCTAGTAAATCGGCTGGAATGGCGAACCCGAGCAAAGGAGATGAGAAATGAGGTGCGTTTTAGAAACCTTTCCCGATCACACCGTGTACCATCTTCTGGGTTTCTCATGCCTGTTTTCGACGTAGGAAGATGCCCTTGAACCTGGAGATTTGGGACCCATGGGATGGGTACCATGCAGTATTACTTGAAAGGGTCTGCGTTGGCTCACCCAACCTCACCGAACCTCTCAGCCCCAAGAGTGTCCACCCTTATGTCTCAATCAGCTGTGGGTCTAGATATGGTCAATCCAGGTTGCATCACAGCCCCTGAACGAATTTTGTAAGAATTTCTCTCTCTTTCACTGTCTTTGTTTCACGGGTTTTGAAAAGTAATTTATTTTTATAATGGGGTTTAGCTGCTTTTCACGGCTGTGTTTATGCCGCTTTACACCCCCTTGACTCACTTACAGAGAGATATCAATACATAGGTTTGAAGATTCTTACTAGTCAGATATATTCTTGTGCGGTGAATAGGGGGTGTTGAGTCCAGTTCACTGAAAAAGGAATAGGTCTTGTCTCTTACATATTGGGTTTATGGAACGGTATCTGAGCTAATTTGAAACCCTTGTTTTATGCATCACCCCACCTCACCTTTCCCGTTCAGCAGCCATAGTGTGTTTCCTAAACGTGGGACTCTGTTCTGTTTTGCAATTCAGTTCAAGTGTAGCGGTTTTTACATTCCCTCTAGAAGTGATATCTTATGATAAGTGTCTTTTTCTGTGTGACTTATTTCACTTAGAATCGTCGTACCTAAATCCACTCATCGTGCTGCTACTAGCCTTATGACGTGGATTTCATGGCTGAGTGATATTCCATTGTACATGAGGACCACAACTTCTTTATCCATTTTTCTCTTTCCTAGGATATTTAAGGTGTAATGAAGTGGGGGTTCTTGTCCACAGAGCAGCCCTAAACTTTGGGGTGCCTGTGTCTTGCTGATTTTTAGTTTTCCCAATTTATACGCCCATGAGTGGAAGTGCCCTATGCTCTCCAAGCTGTGTTTTTTAGATGTTTCAGAACACACCGTACACTTCTCCAGAGTGGCTGTTGGCAATTTACATCCCACCCATCAGCGTAGCAAGGCTCCCATTTCTCCATGGCCGGTCCTGCATTTCTGGTTTGGACACTTTTTTCCGCATGGCCCTTTTGCCCGCTGGGAAGCGAGACTTCTTTGGAGCGCTGATTGGCCTTTCCAGGTTGCTTGGTTGGCCAAAAAGGGCGTATGCGTTTTTTCCTGAATATATTCAGGAAAAAACGCATACGCCCTTTTTGGCCAAGGGCATCATTGTCCACGTTTTGCCGCTTTTCATGTGCTTTCAAGGCGATTCGAATCTACCTCCTGAAATCTGTTTCCTGCAATTCTGCCTTGCTTTCAAAGCCTCTTCCTTGACTTCCCTTAGTATATTTGTGGACGAGAGGTATCATTTAAAACTCTGCAGGTTTGTGAATTGCAGTGCCCCTGAGCTCCATTTTTCAACTCGCTTTTTTGGGAGCTGGCCGCAAAAGCGCAGGATTGCTTCAGGCCCTCTTCTGGTTCTGGGGGGCAGGCTGAGCTTGTGCTTAATTCTTCTTCCTGATGGGAAAATAGAGTGACCTGTGCCTGTCCCAACACCTAGAGCTAGTCTCTCATTGGTTCCCCCTCTTCCCCTTCATCCTCAGGACAAATTGCAACCTGTACGGAACAGGAGGTTAAAGGTGCTGATTCTCCAAGGAGGGAGATGGCTAGTAAATCGGCTGGAATGGCGAACCCGAGCAAAGGAGATGAGAAATGAGGTGCGTTTTAGAAACCTTTCCCGATCACACGGTGTACCATCTTCTGGGTTTCTCATGCCTGTTTTCGACGTAGGAAGATGCCCTTGAACCTGGAGATTTGGGACCCATGGGATGGGTACCATGCAGTATTACTTGAAAGGGTCTGCGTTGGCTCACCCAACCTCACCGAACCTCTCAGCCCCAAGAGTGTCCACCCTTATGTCTCAATCAGCTGTGGGTCTAGATATGGTCAATCCAGGTTGCATCACAGCCCCTGAACGAATTTTGTAAGAATTTCTCTCTCTTTCACTGTCTTTGTTTCACGGGTTTTGAAAAGTAATTTATTTTTATAATGGGGTTTAGCTGCTTTTCACGGCTGTGTTTATGCCGCTTTACACCCCCTTGACTCACTTACAGAGAGATATCAATATATAGGTTTGAAGATTCTTACTAGTCAGATATATTCTTGTGCGGTGAATAGGGGGTGTTGAGTCCAGTTCACTGAAAAAGGAATAGGTCTTGTCTCTTACATATTGGGTTTATGGAACGGTATCTGAGCTAATTTGAAACCCTTGTTTTATGCATCACCCCACCTCACCTTTCCCGTTCAGCAGCCATAGTGTGTTTCCTAAACGTGGCACTCTGTTCTGTGTTGCAATTCAGTTCAAGTGCAGCGGTTTTTACATTCCCTCTAGAAGTGATATCTTATGATAAGTGTCTTTTTCTGTGTGACTTATTTCACTTAGAATCGTCGTACCTAAATCCACTCATCGTGCTGCTACTAGCCTTATGACGTGGATTTCATGGCTGAGTGATATTCCATTGTACATGAGGACCACAACTTCTTTATCCATTTTTCTCTTTCCTAGGATATTTAAGGTGTAATGAAGTGGGGGTTCTTGTCCACAGAGCAGCCCTAAACTTTGGGGTGCCTGTGTCTTGCTGATTTTTAGTTTTCCCAATTTATACGCCCATGAGTGGAAGTGCCCTATGCTCTCCAAGCTGTGTTTTTTAGATGTTTCAGAACACACCGTACACTTCTCCAGAGTGGCTGTTGGCAATTTACATCCCACCCATCAGCGTAGCAAGGCTCCCATTTCTCCATGGCCGGTCCTTCATTTCTGGTTTGGACACTTTTTTCCGCATGGCCCTTTTGCCCGCTGGGAAGCGAGACTTCTTTGGAGCGCTGATTGGCCTTTCCAGGTTGCTTGGTTGGCCAAAAAGGGCGTATGCGTTTTTTCCTGAATATATTCAGGAAAAAACGCATACGCCCTTTTTGGCCAAGGGCATCATTGTCCACGTTTTGCCGCTTTTCATGTGCTTTCAAGGCGATTCGAATCTACCTCCTGAAATCTGTTTCCTGCAATTCTGCCTTGCTTTCAAAGCCTCTTCCTTGACTTCCCTTAGTATATTTGTGGACGAGAGGTATCATTTAAAACTCTGCAGGTTTGTGAATTGCAGTGCCCCTGAGCTCCATTTTTCAACTCGCTTTTTTGGGAGCTGGCCGCAAAAGCGCAGGATTGCTTCAGGCCCTCTTCTGGTTCTGGGGGGCAGGCTGAGCTTGTGCTTAATTCTTCTTCCTGATGGGAAAATAGAGTGACCTGTGCCTGTCCCAACACCTAGAGCTAGTCTCTCATTGGTTCCCCCTCTTCCCCTTCATCCTCAGGACAAATTGCAACCTGTACGGAACAGGAGGTTAAAGGTGCTGATTCTCCAAGGAGGGAGATGGCTAGTAAATCGGCTGGAATGGCGAACCCGAGCAAAGGAGATGAGAAATGAGGTGCGTTTTAGAAACCTTTCCCGATCACACGGTGTACCATCTTCTGGGTTTCTCATGCCTGTTTTCGACGTAGGAAGATGCCCTTGAACCTGGAGTTTTGGGACCCATGGGATGGGTACCATGCAGTATTACTTGAAAGGGTCTGCGTTGGCTCACCCAACCTCACCGAACCTCTCAGCCCCAAGAGTGTCCACCCTTATGTCTCAATCAGCTGTGGGTCTAGATATGGTCAATCCAGGTTGCATCACAGCCCCTGAACGAATTTTGTAAGAATTTCTCTCTCTTTCACTGTCTTTGTTTCACGGGTTTTGAAAAGTAATTTATTTTTATAATGGGGTTTAGCTGCTTTTCACGGCTGTGTTTATGCCGCTTTACACCCCCTTGACTCACTTACAGAGAGATATCAATACATAGGTTTGAAGATTCTTACTAGTCAGATATATTCTTGTGCGGTGAATAGGGGGTGTTGAGTCCAGTTCACTGAAAAAGGAATAGGTCTTGTCTCTTACATATTGGGTTTATGGAACGGTATCTGAGCTAATTTGAAACCCTTGTTTTATGCATCACCCCACCTCACCTTTCCCGTTCAGCAGCCATAGTGTGTTTCCTAAACGTGGGACTCTGTTCTGTTTTGCAATTCAGTTCAAGTGTAGCGGTTTTTACATTCCCTCTAGAAGTGATATCTTATGATAAGTGTCTTTTTCTGTGTGACTTATTTCACTTAGAATCGTCGTACCTAAATCCACTCATCGTGCTGCTACTAGCCTTATGACGTGGATTTCATGGCTGAGTGATATTCCATTGTACATGAGGACCACAACTTCTTTATCCATTTTTCTCTTTCCTAGGATATTTAAGGTGTAATGAAGTGGGGGTTCTTGTCCACAGAGCAGCCCTAAACTTTGGGGTGCCTGTGTCTTGCTGATTTTTAGTTTTCCCAATTTATACGGCCATGAGTGGAAGTGCCCTATGCTCTCCAAGCTGTGTTTTTTAGATGTTTCAGAACACACCGTACACTTCTCCAGAGTGGCTGTTGGCAATTTACATCCCACCCATCAGCGTAGCAAGGCTCCCATTTCTCCATGGCCGGTCCTTCATTTCTGGTTTGGACACTTTTTTCCGCATGGCCCTTTTGCCCGCTGGGAAGCGAGACTTCTTTGGAGCGCTGATTGGCCTTTCCAGGTTGCTTGGTTGGCCAAAAAGGGCGTATGCGTTTTTTCCTGAATATATTCAGGAAAAAACGCATACGCCCTTTTTGGCCAAGGGCATCATTGTCCACGTTTTGCCGCTTTTCATGTGCTTTCAAGGCGATTCGAATCTACCTCCTGAAATCTGTTTCCTGCAATTCTGCCTTGCTTTCAAAGCCTCTTCCTTGACTTCCCTTAGTATATTTGTGGACGAGAGGTATCATTTAAAACTCTGCAGGTTTGTGAATTGCAGTGCCCCTGAGCTCCATTTTTCAACTCGCTTTTTTGGGAGCTGGCCGCAAAAGCGCAGGATTGCTTCAGGCCCTCTTCTGGTTCTGGGGGGCAGGCTGAGCTTGTGCTTAATTCTTCTTCCTGATGGGAAAATAGAGTGACCTGTGCCTGTCCCAACACCTAGAGCTAGTCTCTCATTGGTTCCCCCTCTTCCCGTTCATCCTCAGGACAAATTGCAACCTGTACGGAACAGGAGGTTAAAGGTGCTGATTCTCCAAGGAGGGAGATGGCTAGTAAATCGGCTGGAATGGCGAACCCGAGCAAAGGAGATGAGAAATGAGGTGCGTTTTAGAAACCTTTCCCGATCACACGGTGTACCATCTTCTGGGTTTCTCATGCCTGTTTTCGACGTAGGAAGATGCCCTTGAACCTGGAGTTTTGGGACCCATGGGATGGGTACCATGCAGTATTACTTGAAAGGGTCTGCGTTGGCTCACCCAACCTCACCGAACCTCTCAGCCCCAAGAGTGTCCACCCTTATGTCTCAATCAGCTGTGGGTCTAGATATGGTCAATCCAGGTTGCATCACAGCCCCTGAACGAATTTTGTAAGAATTTCTCTCTCTTTCACTGTCTTTGTTTCACGGGTTTTGAAAAGTAATTTATTTTTATAATGGGGTTTAGCTGCTTTTCACGGCTGTGTTTATGCCGCTTTACACCCCCTTGACTCACTTACAGAGAGATATCAATATATAGGTTTGAAGATTCTTACTAGTCAGATATATTCTTGTGCGGTGAATAGGGGGTGTTGAGTCCAGTTCACTGAAAAAGGAATAGGTCTTGTCTCTTACATATTGGGTTTATGGAACGGTATCTGAGCTAATTTGAAACCCTTGTTTTATGCATCACCCCACCTCACCTTTCCCGTTCAGCAGCCATAGTGTGTTTCCTAAACGTGGGACTCTGTTCTGTTTTGCAATTCAGTTCAAGTGTAGCGATTTTTACATTCCCTCTCTAAGTGATATCTTATGATAAGTGTCTTTTTCTGTGTGACTTATTTCACTTAGAATCGTCGTACCTAAATCCACTCATCGTGCTGCTACTAGCCTTATGACGTTGATTTCATGGCTGAGTGATATTCCATTGTACATGAGGACCACAACTTCTTTATCCATTTTTCTCTTTCCTAGGATATTTAAGGTGTAATGAAGTGGGGGTTCTTGTCCACAGAGCAGCCCTAAACTTTGGGGTGCCTGTGTCTTGCTGATTTTTAGTTTTCCCAATTTATACGCCCATGAGTGGAAGTGCCCTATGCTCTCCAAGCTGTGTTTTTTAGATGTTTCAGAACACACCGTACACTTCTCCAGAGTGGCTGTTGGCAATTTACATCCCACCCATCAGCGTAGCAAGGCTCCCATTTCTCCATGGCCGGTCCTGCATTTCTGGTTTGGACACTTTTTTCCGCATGGCCCTTTTGCCCGCTGGGAAGCGAGACTTCTTTGGAGCGCTGATTGGCCTTTCCAGGTTTCTTGGTTGGCCAAAAAGGGCGTATGCGTTTTTTCCTGAATATATTCAGGAAAAAACGCATACGCCCTTTTTGGCCAAGGGCATCATTGTCCACGTTTTGCCGTTTTTCATGTGCTTTCAAGGCGATTCGAATCTACCTCCTGAAATCTGTTTCCTGCAATTCTGCCTTGCTTTCAAAGCCTCTTCGTTGCCTTCCCTTAATATATTTGTGGACGAGCGGTATCATTTAAAACTCTGCAGGTTTGTGAATTGCAGTGCCCCTGAGCTCCATTTTTCAACTCGCTTTTTTGGGAGCTGGCCGCAAAAGCGCAGGATTGCTTCAGGCCCTCTTCTGGTTCTGGGGGGCAGGCTGAGCTTGTGCTTAATTCTTCTTCCTGATGGGAAAATAGAGTGACCTGTGCCTGTCCCAACACCTAGAGCTAGTCTCTCATTGGTTCCCCCTCTTCCCGTTCATCCTCAGGACAAATTGCAACCTGTACGGAACAGGAGGTTAAAGGTGCTGATTCTCCAAGGAGGGAGATGGCTAGTAAATCGGCTGGAATGGCGAACCCGAGCAAAGAAGATGAGAAATGAGGTGCGTTTTAGAAACCTTTCCCGATCACACGGTGTACCATCTTCTGGGTTTCTCATGCCTGTTTTCGACGTAGGAAGATGCCCTTGAACCTGGAGATTTGGGACCCATGGGATGGGTACCATGCAGTATTACTTGAAAGGGTCTGCGTTGGCTCACCCAACCTCACCGAACCTCTCAGCCCCAAGAGTGTCCACCCTTATGTCTCAATCAGCTGTGGGTCTAGATATGGTCAATCCAGGTTGCATCACAGCCCCTGAACGAATTTTGTAAGAATTTCTCTCTCTTTCACTGTCTTTGTTTCACGGGTTTTGAAAAGTAATTTATTTTTATAATGGGGTTTAGCTGCTTTTCACGGCTGTGTTTATGCCGCTTTACACCCCCTTGACTCACTTACAGAGAGATATCAATACATAGGTTTGAAGATTCTTACTAGTCAGATATATTCTTGTGCGGTGAATAGGGGGTGTTGAGTCCAGTTCACTGAAAAAGGAATAGGTCTTGTCTCTTACATATTGGGTTTATGGAACGGTATCTGAGCTAATTTGAAACCCTTGTTTTATGCATCACCCCACCTCACCTTTCCCGTTCAGCAGCCATAGTGTGTTTCCTAAACGTGGGACTCTGTTCTGTTTTGCAATTCAGTTCAAGTGTAGCGGTTTTTACATTCCCTCTCTAAGTGATATCTTATAATAAGTGTCTTTTTCTGTGTGACTTATTTCACTTAGAATCGTCGTACCTAAATCCACTCATCGTGCTGCTACTAGCCTTATGACGTTGATTTCATGGCTGAGTGATATTCCATTGTACATGAGGACCACAACTTCTTTATCCATTTTTCTCTTTCCTAGGATATTTAAGGTGTAATGAAGTGGGGGTTCTTGTCCACAGAGCAGCCCTAAACTTTGGGGTGCCTGTGTCTTGCTGATTTTTAGTTTTCCCAATTTATACGGCCATGAGTGGAAGTGCCCTATGCTCTCCAAGCTGTGTTTTTTAGATGTTTCAGAACACACCGTACACTTCTCCAGAGTGGCTGTTGGCAATTTACATCCCACCCATCAGCGTAGCAAGGCTCCCATTTCTCCATGGCCGGTCCTGCATTTCTGGTTTGGACACTTTTTTCCGCATGGCCCTTTTGCCCGCTGGGAAGCGAGACTTCTTTGGAGCGCTGATTGGCCTTTCCAGGTTGCTTGGTTGGCCAAAAAGGGCGTATGCGTTTTTTCCTGAATATATTCAGGAAAAAACGCATACGCCCTTTTTGGCCAAGGGCATCATTGTCCACGTTTTGCCGCTTTTCATGTGCTTTCAAAGCGATTCGAATCTACCTCCTGAAATCTGTTTCCTGCAATTCTGCCTTGCTTTCAAAGCCTCTTCCTTGCCTTCCCTTAGTATATTTGTGGACGAGAGGTATCATTTAAAACTCTGCAGGTTTGTGAATTGCAGTGCCCCTGAGCTCCATTTTTCAACTCGCTTTTTTGGGAGCTGGCCGCAAAAGCGCAGGATTGCTTCAGGCCCTCTTCTGGTTCTGGGGGGCAGGCTGAGCTTGTGCTTAATTCTTCTTCCTGATGGGAAAATAGAGTGACCTGTGCCTGTCCCATCACCTAGAGCTAGTCTCTCATTGGTTCCCCCTCTTCCCCTTCATCCTCAGGACAAATTGCAACCTGTACAGAACAGGAGGTTAAAGGTGCTGATTCTCCAAGGAGGGAGATGGCTAGTAAATCGGCTGGAATGGCGAACCCGAGCAAAGGAGATGAGAAATGAGGTGCGTTTTAGAAACCTTTCCCGATCACACCGTGTACCATCTTCTGGGTTTCTCATGCCTGTTTTCGACGTAGGAAGATGCCCTTGAACCTGGAGATTTGGGACCCATGGGATGGGTACCATGCAGTATTACTTGAAAGGGTCTGCGTTGGCTCACCCAACCTCACCGAACCTCTCAGCCCCAAGAGTGTCCACCCTTATGTCTCAATCAGCTGTGGGTCTAGATATGGTCAATCCAGGTTGCATCACAGCCCCTGAACGAATTTTGTAAGAATTTCTCTCTCTTTCACTGTCTTTGTTTCACGGGTTTTGAAAAGTAATTTAGTTTTATAATGGGGTTTAGCTGCTTTTCACGGCTGTGTTTATGCCGCTTTACACCCCCTTGACTCACTTACAGAGAGATATCAATATATAGGTTTGAAGATTCTTACTAGTCAGATATATTCTTGTGCGGTGAATAGGGGGTGTTGAGTCCAGTTCACTGAAAAAGGAATAGGTCTTGTCTCTTACATATTGGGTTTATGGAACGGTATCTGAGCTAATTTGAAACCCTTGTTTTATGCATCACCCCACCTCACCTTTCCCGTTCAGCAGCCATAGTGTGTTTCCTAAACGTGGGACTCTGTTCTGTTTTGCAATTCAGTTCAAGTGTAGCGGTTTTTACATTCCCTCTAGAAGTCATATCTTATGATAAGTGTCTTTTTCTGTGTGACTTATTTCACTTAGAATCGTCGTACCTAAATCCACTCATCGTGCTGCTACTAGCCTTATGACGTGGATTTCATGGCTGAGTGATATTCCATTGTACATGAGGACCACAACTTCTTTATCCATTTTTCTCTTTCCTAGGATATTTAAGGTGTAATGAAGTGGGGGTTCTTGTCCACAGAGCAGCCCTAAACTTTGGGGTGCCTGTGTCTTGCTGATTTTTAGTTTTCCCAATTTATACGGCCATGAGTGGAAGTGCCCTATGCTCTCCAAGCTGTGTTTTTTAGATGTTTCAGAACACACCGTACACTTCTCCAGAGTGGCTGTTGGCAATTTACATCCCACCCATCAGCGTAGCAAGGCTCCCATTTCTCCATGGCCGGTCCTGCATTTCTGGTTTGGACACTTTTTTCCGCATGGCCCTTTTGCCCGCTGGGAAGCGAGACTTCTTTGGAGCGCTGATTGGCCTTTCCAGGTTGCTTGGTTGGCCAAAAAGGGCGTATGCGTTTTTTCCTGAATATATTCAGGAAAAAACGCATACGCCCTTTTTGGCCAAGGGCATCATTGTCCACGTTTTGCCGCTTTTCATGTGCTTTCAAGGCGATTCGAATCTACCTCCTGAAATCTGTTTCCTGCAATTCTGCCTTGCTTTCAAAGCCTCTTCGTTGCCTTCCCTTAATATATTTGTGGACGAGAGGTATCATTTAAAACTCTGCAGGTTTGTGAATTGCAGTGCCCCTGAGCTCCATTTTTCAACTCGCTTTTTTGGGAGCTGGCCGCAAAAGCGCAGGATTGCTTCAGGCCCTCTTCTGGTTCTGGGGGGCAGGCTGAGCTTGTGCTTAATTCTTCTTCCTGATGGGAAAATAGAGTGACCTGTGCCTGTCCCAACACCTAGAGCTAGTCTCTCATTGGTTCCCCCTCTTCCCGTTCATCCTCAGGACAAATTGCAACCTGTACGGAACAGGAGGTTAAAGGTGCTGATTCTCCAAGGAGGGAGATGGCTAGTAAATCGGCTGGAATGGCGAACCCGAGCAAAGGAGATGAGAAATGAGGTACGTTTTAGAAACCTTTCCCGATCACACGGTGTACCATCTTCTGGGTTTCTCATGCCTGTTTTCGACGTAGGAAGATGCCCTTGAACCTGGAGATTTGGGACCCATGGGATGGGTACCATGCAGTATTACTTGAAAGGGTCTGCGTTGGCTCACCCAACCTCACCGAACCTCTCAGCCCCAAGAGTGTCCACCCTTATGTCTCAATCAGCTGTGGGTCTAGATATGGTCAATCCAGGTTGCATCACAGCCCCTGAACGAATTTTGTAAGAATTTCTCTCTCTTTCACTGTCTTTGTTTCACGGGTTTTGAAAAGTAATTTATTTTTATAATGGGGTTTAGCTGCTTTTCACGGCTGTGTTTATGCCGCTTTACACCCCCTTGACTCACTTACAGAGAGATATCAATATATAGGTTTGAAGATTCTTACTAGTCAGATATATTCTTGTGCGGTGAATAGGGGGTGTTGAGTCCAGTTCACTGAAAAAGGAATAGGTCTTGTCTCTTACATATTGGGTTTATGGAACGGTATCTGAGCTAATTTGAAACCCTTGTTTTATGCATCACCCCACCTCACCTTTCCCGTTCAGCAGCCATAGTGTGTTTCCTAAACGTGGGACTCTGTTCTGTTTTGCAATTCAGTTCAAGTGTAGCGATTTTTACATTCCCTCTCTAAGTGATATCTTATGATAAGTGTCTTTTTCTGTGTGACTTATTTCACTTAGAATCGTCGTACCTAAATCCACTCATCGTGCTGCTACTAGCCTTATGACGTTGATTTCATGGCTGAGTGATATTCCATTGTACATGAGGACCACAACTTCTTTATCCATTTTTCTCTTTCCTAGGATATTTAAGGTGTAATGAAGTGGGGGTTCTTGTCCACAGAGCAGCCCTAAACTTTGGGGTGCCTGTGTCTTGCTGATTTTTAGTTTTCCCAATTTATACGCCCATGAGTGGAAGTGCCCTATGCTCTCCAAGCTGTGTTTTTTAGATGTTTCAGAACACACCGTACACTTCTCCAGAGTGGCTGTTGGCAATTTACATCCCACCCATCAGCGTAGCAAGGCTCCCATTTCTCCATGGCCGGTCCTGCATTTCTGGTTTGGACACTTTTTTCCGCATGGCCCTTTTGCCCGCTGGGAAGCGAGACTTCTTTGTAGCGCTGATTGGCCTTTCCAGATTGCTTGGTTGGCCAAAAAGGGCGTATGCGTTTTTTCCTGAATATATTCAGGAAAAAACGCATACGCCCTTTTTGGCCAAGGGCATCATTGTCCACGTTTTGCCGCTTTTCATGTGCTTTCAAGGCGATTCGAATCTACCTCCTGAAATCTGTTTCCTGCAATTCTGCCTTGCTTTCAAAGCCTCTTCGTTGCCTTCCCTTAATATATTTGTGGACGAGAGGTATCATTTAAAACTCTGCAGGTTTGTGAATTGCAGTGCCCCTGAGCTCCATTTTTCAACTCGCTTTTTTGGGAGCTGGCCGCAAAAGCGCAGGATTGCTTCAGGCCCTCTTCTGGTTCTGGGGGGCAGGCTGAGCTTGTGCTTAATTCTTCTTCCTGATGGGAAAATAGAGTGACCTGTGCCTGTCCCAACACCTAGAGCTAGTCTCTCATTGGTTCCCCCTCTTCCCGTTCATCCTCAGGACAAATTGCAACCTGTACGGAACAGGAGGTTAAAGGTGCTGATTCTCCAAGGAGGGAGATGGCTAGTAAATCGGCTGGAATGGCGAACCCGAGCAAAGGAGATGAGAAATGAGGTGCGTTTTAGAAACCTTTCCCGATCACACCGTGTACCATCTTCTGGGTTTCTCATGCCTGTTTTCGACGTAGGAAGATGCCCTTGAACCTGGAGATTTGGGACCCATGGGATGGGTACCATGCAGTATTACTTGAAAGGGTCTGCGTTGGCTCACCCAACCTCACCGAACCTCTCAGCCCCAAGAGTGTCCACCCTTATGTCTCAATCAGCTGTGGGTCTAGATATGGTCAATCCAGGTTGCATCACAGCCCCTGAACGAATTTTGTAAGAATTTCTCTCTCTTTCACTGTCTTTGTTTCACGGGTTTTGAAAAGTAATTTATTTTTATAATGGGGTTTAGCTGCTTTTCACGGCTGTGTTTATGCCGCTTTACACCCCCTTGACTCACTTACAGAGAGATATCAATATATAGGTTTGAAGATTCTTACTAGTCAGATATATTCTTGTGCGGTGAATAGGGGGTGTTGAGTCCAGTTCACTGAAAAAGGAATAGGTCTTGTCTCTTACATATTGGGTTTATGGAACGGTATCTGAGCTAATTTGAAACCCTTGTTTTATGCATCACCCCACCTCACCTTTCCCGTTCAGCAGCCATAGTGTGTTTCCTAAACGTGGGACTCTGTTCTGTTTTGCAATTCAGTTCAAGTGTAGCGGTTTTTACATTCCCTCTCGAAGTGATATCTTATGATAAGTGTCTTTTTCTGTGTGACTTATTTCACTTAGAATCGTCGTACCTAAATCCACTCATCGTGCTGCTACTAGCCTTATGACGTTGATTTCATGGCTGAGTGATATTCCATTGTACATGAGGACCACAACTTCTTTATCCATTTTTCTCTTTCCTAGGATATTTAAGGTGTAATGAAGTGGGGGTTCTTGTCCACAGAGCAGCCCTAAACTTTGGGGTGCCTGTGTCTTGCTGATTTTTAGTTTTCCCAATTTATACGGCCATGAGTGGAAGTGCCCTATGCTCTCCAAGCTGTGTTTTTTAGATGTTTCAGAACACACCGTACACTTCTCCAGAGTGGCTGTTGGCAATTTACATCCCACCCATCAGCGTAGCAAGGCTCCCATTTCTCCATGGCCGGTCCTGCATTTCTGGTTTGGACACTTTTTTCCGCATGGCCCTTTTGCCCGCTGGGAAGCGAGACTTCTTTGGAGCGCTGATTGGCCTTTCCAGGTTGCTTGGTTGGCCAAAAAGGGCGTATGCGTTTTTTCCTGAATATATTCAGGAAAAAACGCATACGCCCTTTTTGGCCAAGGGCATCATTGTCCACGTTTTGCCGCTTTTCATGTGCTTTCAAGGCGATTCGAATCTACCTCCTGAAATCTGTTTCCTGCAATTCTGCCTTGCTTTCAAAGCCTCTTCCTTGCCTTCCCTTAGTATATTTGTGGACGAGAGGTATCATTTAAAACTCTGCAGGTTTGTGAATTGCAGTGCCCCTGAGCTCCATTTTTCAACTCGCATTTTTGGGAGCTGGCCGCAAAAGCGCAGGATTGCTTCAGGCCCTCTTCTGGTTCTGGGGGGCAGGCTGAGCTTGTGCTTAATTCTTCTTCCTGACGGGAAAATAGAGTGACCTGTGCCTGTCCCAACACCTAGAGCTAGTCTCTCATTGGTTCCCCCTCTTCCCCTTCATCCTCAGGACAAATTGCAACCTGTACGGAACAGGAGGTTAAAGGTGCTGATTCTCCAAGGAGGGAGATGGCTAGTAAATCAGCTGGAATGGCGAACCCGAGCAAAGGAGATGAGAAATGAGGTGCGTTTTAGAAACCTTTCCCAATCACACGGTGTACCATCTTCTGGGTTTCTCATGCCTGTTTTCGACGTAGGAAGATGCCCTTGAACCTGGAGATTTGGGACCCATGGGATGGGTACCATGCAGTATTACTTGAAAGGGTCTGCGTTGGCTCACCGAACCGCTCAGCCCCAAGAGTGTCCACCCTTATGTCTCAATCAGCTGTGGGTCTAGATATGGTCAATCCAGGTTGCATCACAGCCCCTGAACGAATTTTGTAAGAATTTCTCTCTCTTTCACTGTCTTTGTTTCACGGGTTTTGAAAAGTAATTTATTTTTATAATGGGGTTTAGCTGCTTTTCACGGCTGTGTTTATGCCGCTTTACACCCCCTTGACTCACTTACAGAGAGATATCAATATATAGGTTTGAAGATTCTTACTAGTCAGATATATTCTTGTGCGGTGAATAGGGGGTGTTGAGTCCAGTTCACTGAAAAAGGAATAGGTCTTGTCTCTTACATATTGGGTTTATGGAACGGTATCTGAGCTAATTTGAAACCCTTGTTTTATGCATCACCCCACCTCACCTTTCCCGTTCAGCAGCCATAGTGTGTTTCCTAAACGTGGGACTCTGTTCTGTTTTGCAATTCAGTTCAAGTGTAGCGATTTTTACATTCCCTCTCTAAGTGATAACTTATGATAAGTGTCTTTTTCTGTGTGACTTATTTCACTTAGAATCGTCGTACCTAAATCCACTCATCGTGCTGCTACTAGCCTTATGACGTGGATTTCATGGCTGAGTGATATTCCATTGTACATGAGGACCACAACTTCTTTATCCATTTTTCTCTTTCCTAGGATATTTAAGGTGTAATGAAGTGGGGGTTCTTGTCCACAGAGCAGCCCTAAACTTTGGGGTGCCTGTGTCTTGCTGATTTTTAGTTTTCCCAATTTATACGGCCATGAGTGGAAGTGCCCTATGCTCTCCAAGCTGTGTTTTTTAGATGTTTCAGAACACACCGTACACTTCTCCAGAGTGGCTGTTGGCAATTTACATCCCACCCATCAGCGTAGCAAGGCTCCCATTTCTCCATGGCCGGTCCTGCATTTCTGGTTTGGACACTTTTTTCCGCATGGCCCTTTTGCCCGCTGGGAAGCGAGACTTCTTTGGAGCGCTGATTGGCCTTTCCAGGTTGCTTGGTTGGCCAAAAAGGGCGTATGCGTTTTTTCCTGAATATATTCAGGAAAAAACGCATACGCCCTTTTTGGCCAAGGGCATCATTGTCCACGTTTTGCCGCTTTTCATGTGCTTTCAAGGCGATTCGAATCTACCTCCTGAAATCTGTTTCCTGCAATTCTGCCTTGCTTTCAAAGCCTCTTCGTTGCCTTCCCTTAATATATTTGTGGACGAGAGGTATCATTTAAAACTCTGCAGGTTTGTGAATTGCAGTGCCCCTGAGCTCCATTTTTCAACTCGCTTTTTTGGGAGCTGGCCGCAAAAGCGCAGGATTGCTTCAGGCCCTCTTCTGGTTCTGGGGGGCAGGCTGAGCTTGTGCTTAATTCTTCTTCCTGATGGGAAAATAGAGTGACCTGTGCCTGTCCCAACACCTAGAGCTAGTCTCTCATTGGTTCCCCCTCTTCCCGTTCATCCTCAGGACAAATTGCAACCTGTACGGAACAGGAGGTTAAAGGTGCTGATTCTCCAAGGAGGGAGATGGCTAGTAAATCGGCTGGAATGGCGAACCCGAGCAAAGGAGATGAGAAATGAGGTGCGTTTTAGAAACCTTTCCCGATCACACGGTGTACCATCTTCTGGGTTTCTCATGCCTGTTTTCGACGTAGGAAGATGCCCTTGAACCTGGAGATTTGGGACCCATGGGATGGGTACCATGCAGTATTACTTGAAAGGGTCTGCGTTGGCTCACCCAACCTCACCGAACCTCTCAGCCCCAAGAGTGTCCACCCTTATGTCTCAATCAGCTGTGGGTCTAGATATGGTCAATCCAGGTTGCATCACAGCCCCTGAACGAATTTTGTAAGAATTTCTCTCTCTTTCACTGTCTTTGTTTCACGGGTTTTGAAAAGCAATTTATTTTTATAATGGGGTTTAGCTGCTTTTCACGGCTGTGTTTATGCCGCTTTACACCCCCTTGACTCACTTACAGAGAGATATCAATACATAGGTTTGAAGATTCTTCCTAGTCAGATATATTCTTGTGCGGTGAATAGGGGGTGTTGAGTCCAGTTCACTGAAAAAGGAATAGGTCTTGTCTCTTACATATTGGGTTTATGGAACGGTATCGGAGCTAATTTGAAACCCTTGTTTTATGCATCACCCCACCTCACCTTTCCCGTTCAGCAGCCATAGTGTGTTTCCTAAACGTGGGACTCTGTTCTGTTTTGCAATTCAGTTCAAGTGTAGCGGTTTTTACATTCCCTCTAGAAGTCATATCTTATGATAAGTGTCTTTTTCTGTGTGACTTATTTCACTTAGAATCGTCGTACCTAAATCCACTCATCGTGCTGCTACTAGCCTTATGACGTGGATTTCATGGCTGAGTGATATTCCATTGTACATGAGGACCACAACTTCTTTATCCATTTTTCTCTTTCCTAGGATATTTAAGGTGTAATGAAGTGGGGGTTCTTGTCCACAGAGCAGCCCTAAACTTTGGGGTGCCTGTGTCTTGCTGATTTTTAGTTTTCCCAATTTATACGGCCATGAGTGGAAGTGCCCTATGCTCTCCAAGCTGTGTTTTTTAGATGTTTCAGAACACACCGTACACTTCTCCAGAGTGGCTGTTGGCAAGTTACATCCCACCCATCAGCGTAGCAAGGCTCCCATTTCTCCATGGCCGGTCCTTCATTTCTGGTTTGGACACTTTTTTCCGCATGGCCCTTTTGCCCGCTGGGAAGCGAGACTTCTTTGGAGCGCTGATTGGCCTTTCCAGGTTGCTTGGTTGGCCAAAAAGGGCGTATGCGTTTTTTCCTGAATATATTCAGGAAAAAACGCATACGCCCTTTTTGGCCAAGGGCATCATTGTCCACGTTTTGCCGCTTTTCATGTGCTTTCAAGGCGATTCGAATCTACCTCCTGAAATCTGTTTCCTGCAATTCTGCCTTGCTTTCAAAGCCTCTTCGTTGCCTTCCCTTAATATATTTGTGGACGAGAGGTATCATTTAAAACTCTGCAGGTTTGTGAATTGCAGTGCCCCTGAGCTCCATTTTTCAACTCGCTTTTTTGGGAGCTGGCCGCAAAAGCGCAGGATTGCTTCAGGCCCTCTTCTGGTTCTGGGGGGCAGGCTGAGCTTGTGCTTAATTCTTCTTCCTGATGGGAAAATAGAGTGACCTGTGCCTGTCCCAACACCTAGAGCTAGTCTCTCATTGGTTCCCCCTCTTCCCGTTCATCCTCAGGACAAATTGCAACCTGTACGGAACAGGAGGTTAAAGGTGCTGATTCTCCAAGGAGGGAGATGGCTAGTAAATCGGCTGGAATGGCGAACCCGAGCAAAGGAGATGAGAAATGAGGTGCGTTTTAGAAACCTTTCCCGATCACACCGTGTACCATCTTCTGGGTTTCTCATGCCTGTTTTCGACGTAGGAAGATGCCCTTGAACCTGGAGATTTGGGACCCATGGGATGGGTACCATGCAGTATTACTTGAAAGGGTCTGCGTTGGCTCACCCAACCTCACCGAACCTCTCAGCCCCAAGAGTGTCCACCCTTATGTCTCAATCAGCTGTGGGTCTAGATATGGTCAATCCAGGTTGCATCACAGCCCCTGAACGAATTTTGTAAGAATTTCTCTCTCTTTCACTGTCTTTGTTTCACGGGTTTTGAAAAGTAATTTATTTTTATAATGGGGTTTAGCTGCTTTTCACGGCTGTGTTTATGCCGCTTTACACCCCCTTGACTCACTTACAGAGAGATATCAATACATAGGTTTGAAGATTCTTCCTAGTCAGATATATTCTTGTGCGGTGAATAGGGGGTGTTGAGTCCAGTTCACTGAAAAAGGAATAGGTCTTGTCTCTTACATATTGGGTTTATGGAACGGTATCGGAGCTAATTTGAAACCCTTGTTTTATGCATCACCCCACCTCACCTTTCCCGTTCAGCAGCCATAGTGTGTTTCCTAAACGTGGGACTCTGTTCTGTTTTGCAATTCAGTTCAAGTGTAGCGGTTTTTACATTCCCTCTAGAAGTCATATCTTATGATAAGTGTCTTTTTCTGTGTGACTTATTTCACTTAGAATCGTCGTACCTAAATCCACTCATCGTGCTGCTACTAGCCTTATGACGTGGATTTCATGGCTGAGTGATATTCCATTGTACATGAGGACCACAACTTCTTTATCCATTTTTCTCTTTCCTAGGATATTTAAGGTGTAATGAAGTGGGGGTTCTTGTCCACAGAGCAGCCCTAAACTTTGGGGTGCCTGTGTCTTGCTGATTTTTAGTTTTCCCAATTTATACGCCCATGAGTGGAAGTGCCCTATGCTCTCCAAGCTGTGTTTTTTAGATGTTTCAGAACACACCGTACACTTCTCCAGAGTGGCTGTTGGCAAGTTACATCCCACCCATCAGCGTAGCAAGGCTCCCATTTCTCCATGGCCGGTCCTTCATTTCTGGTTTGGACACTTTTTTCCGCATGGCCCTTTTGCCCGCTGGGAAGCGAGACTTCTTTGGAGCGCTGATTGGCCTTTCCAGGTTGCTTGGTTGGCCAAAAAGGGCGTATGCGTTTTTTCCTGAATATATTCAGGAAAAAACGCATACGCCCTTTTTGGCCAAGGGCATCATTGTCCACGTTTTGCCGCTTTTCATGTGCTTTCAAGGCGATTCGAATCTACCTCCTGAAATCTGTTTCCTGCAATTCTGCCTTGCTTTCAAAGCCTCTTCGTTGCCTTCCCTTAATATATTTGTGGACGAGAGGTATCATTTAAAACTCTGCAGGTTTGTGAATTGCAGTGCCCCTGAGCTCCATTTTTCAACTCGCTTTTTTGGGAGCTGGCCGCAAAAGCGCAGGATTGCTTCAGGCCCTCTTCTGGTTCTGGGGGGCAGGCTGAGCTTGTGCTTAATTCTTCTTCCTGATGGGAAAATAGAGTGACCTGTGCCTGTCCCAACACCTAGAGCTAGTCTCTCATTGGTTCCCCCTCTTCCCGTTCATCCTCAGGACAAATTGCAACCTGTACGGAACAGGAGGTTAAAGGTGCTGATTCTCCAAGGAGGGAGATGGCTAGTAAATCGGCTGGAATGGCGAACCCGAGCAAAGGAGATGAGAAATGAGGTGCGTTTTAGAAACCTTTCCCGATCACACGGTGTACCATCTTCTGGGTTTCTCATGCCTGTTTTCGACGTAGGAAGATGCCCTTGAACCAGGAGATTTGGGACCCATGGGATGGGTACCATGCAGTATTACTTGAAAGGGTCTGCGTTGGCTCACCCAACCTCACCGAACCTCTCAGCCCCAAGAGTGTCCACCCTTATGTCTCAATCAGCTGTGGGTCTAGATATGGTCAATCCAGGTTGCATCACAGCCCCTGAACGAATTTTGTAAGAATTTCTCTCTCTTTCACTGTCTTTGTTTCACGGGTTTTGAAAAGTAATTTATTTTTATAATGGGGTTTAGCTGCTTTTCACGGCTGTGTTTATGCCGCTTTACACCCCCTTGACTCACTTACAGAGAGATATCAATACATAGGTTTGAAGATTCTTCCTAGTCAGATATATTCTTGTGCAGTGAATAGGGGGTGTTGAGTCCAGTTCACTGAAAAAGGAATAGGTCTTGTCTCTTACATATTGGGTTTATGGAACGGTATCGGAGCTAATTTGAAACCCTTGTTTTATGCATCACCCCACCTCACCTTTCCCGTTCAGCAGCCATAGTGTGTTTCCTAAACGTGGGACTCTGTTCTGTTTTGCAATTCAGTTCAAGTGTAGCGGTTTTTACATTCCCTCTAGAAGTGATATCTTAGGATAAGTGTCTTTTTCTGTGTGACTTATTTCACTTAGAATCGTCGTACCTAAATCCACTCATCGTGCTGCTACTAGCCTTATGACGTGGATTTCATGGCTGAGTGATATTCCATTGTACATGAGGACCACAACTTCTTTATCCATTTTTCTCTTTCCTAGGATATTTAAGGTGTAATGAAGTGGGGGTTCTTGTCCACAGAGCAGCCCTAAACTTTGGGGTGCCTGTGTCTTGCTGATTTTTAGTTTTCCCAATTTATACGCCCATGAGTGGAAGTGCCCTATGCTCTCCAAGCTGTGTTTTTTAGATGTTTCAGAACACACCGTACACTTCTCCAGAGTGGCTGTTGGCAATTTACATCCCACCCATCAGCGTAGCAAGGCTCCCATTTCTCCATGGCCGGTCCTGCATTTCTGGTTTGGACACTTTTTTCCGCATGGCCCTTTTGCCCTCTGGGAAGCGAGACTTCTTTGGAGCGCTGATTGGCCTTTCCAGGTTGCTTTGTTGGCCAAAAAGGGCGTATGCGTTTTTTCCTGAATATATTCAGGAAAAAACGCATACGCCCTTTTTGGCCAAGGGCATCATTGTCCACGTTTTGCCGCTTTTCATGTGCTTTCAAGGCGATTCGAATCTACCTCCTGAAATCTGTTTCCTGCAATTCTGCCTTGCTTTCAAAGCCTCTTCGTTGCCTTCCCTTAATATATTTGTGGACGAGAGGTATCATTTAAAACTCTGCAGGTTTGTGAATTGCAGTGCCCCTGAGCTCCATTTTTCAACTCGCTTTTTTGGGAGCTGGCCGCAAAAGCGCAGGATTGCTTCAGGCCCTCTTCTGGTTCTGGGGGGCAGGCTGAGCTTGTGCTTAATTCTTCTTCCTGATGGGAAAATAGAGTGACCTGTGCCTGTCCCAACACCTAGAGCTAGTCTCTCATTGGTTCCCCCTCTTCCCGTTCATCCTCAGGACAAATTGCAACCTGTACGGAACAGGAGGTTAAAGGTGCTGATTCTCCAAGGAGGGAGATGGCTAGTAAATCGGCTGGAATGGCGAACCCGAGCAAAGGAGATGAGAAATGAGGTGCGTTTTAGAAACCTTTCCCGATCACACGGTGTACCATCTTCTGGGTTTCTCATGCCTGTTTTCGACGTAGGAAGATGCCCTTGAACCTGGAGATTTGGGACCCATGGGATGGGTACCATGCAGTATTACTTGAAAGGGTCTGCGTTGGCTCACCCAACCTCACCGAACCTCTCAGCCCCAAGAGTGTCCACCCTTATGTCTCAATCAGCTGTGGGTCTAGATATGGTCAATCCAGGTTGCATCACAGCCCCTGAACGAATTTTGTAAGAATTTCTCTCTCTTTCACTGTCTTTGTTTCACGGGTTTTGAAAAGTAATTTATTTTTATAATGGGGTTTAGCTGCTTTTCACGGCTGTGTTTATGCCGCTTTACACCCCCTTGACTCACTTACAGAGAGATATCAATATATAGGTTTGAAGATTCTTACTAGTCAGATATATTCTTGTGCGGTGAATAGGGGGTGTTGAGTCCAGTTCACTGAAAAAGGAATAGGTCTTGTCTCTTACATATTGGGTTTATGGAACGGTATCTGAGCTAATTTGAAACCCTTGTTTTATGCATCACCCCACCTCACCTTTCCCGTTCAGCAGCCATAGTGTGTTTCCTAAACGTGGGACTCTGTTCTGTTTTGCAATTCAGTTCAAGTGTAACGGTTTTTACATTCCCTCTCTAAGTGATATCTTATGATAAGTGTCTTTTTCTGTGTGACTTATTTCACTTAGAATCGTCGTACCTAAATCCACTCATCGTGCTGCTACTAGCCTTATGACGTTGATTTCATGGCTGAGTGATATTCCATTGTACATGAGGACCACAACTTCTTTATCCATTTTTCTCTTTCCTAGGATATTTAAGGTGTAATGAAGTGGAGGTTCTTGTCCACAGAGCAGCCCTAAACTTTGGGGTGCCTGTGTCTTGCTGATTTTTAGTTTTCCCAATTTATACGGCCATGAGTGGAAGTGCCCTATGCTCTCCAAGCTGTGTTTTTTAGATGTTTCAGAACACACCGTACACTTCTCCAGAGTGGCTGTTGGCAATTTACATCCCACCCATCAGCGTAGCAAGGCTCCCATTTCTCCATGGCCGGTCCTTCATTTCTGGTTTGGACACTTTTTTCCGCATGGCCCTTTTGCCCGCTGGGAAGCGAGACTTCTTTGGAGCGCTGATTGGCCTTTCCAGGTTGCTTGGTTGGCCAAAAAGGGCGTATGCGTTTTTTCCTGAATATATTCAGGAAAAAACGCATACGCCCTTTTTGGCCAAGGGCATCATTGTCCACGTTTTGCCGCTTTTCATGTGCTTTCAAGGCGATTCGAATCTACCTCCTGAAATCTGTTTCCTGCAATTCTGCCTTGCTTTCAAAGCCTCTTCGTTGCCTTCCCTTAATATATTTGTGGACGAGAGGTATCATTTAAAACTCTGCAGGTTTGTGAATTGCAGTGCCCCTGAGCTCCATTTTTCAACTCGCTTTTTTGGGAGCTGGCCGCAAAAGCGCAGGATTGCTTCAGGCCCTCTTCTGGTTCTGGGGGGCAGGCTGAGCTTGTGCTTAATTCTTCTTCCTGATGGGAAAATAGAGTGACCTGTGCCTGTCCCAACACCTAGAGCTAGTCTCTCATTGGTTCCCCCTCTTCCCCTTCATCCTCAGGACAAATTGCAACCTGTACGGAACAGGAGGTTAAAGGTGCTGATTCTCCAAGGAGGGAGATGGCTAGTAAATCGGCTGGAATGGCGAACCCGAGCAAAGGAGATGAGAAATGAGGTGCGTTTTAGAAACCTTTCCCGATCACACCATGTACCATCTTCTGGGTTTCTCATGCCTGTTTTCGACGTAGGAAGATGCCCTTGAACCTGGAGATTTGGGACCCATGGGATGGGTACCATGCAGTATTACTTGAAAGGGTCTGCGTTGGCTCACCCAACCTCACCGAACCTCTCAGCCCCAAGAGTGTCCACCCTTATGTCTCAATCAGCTGTGGGTCTAGATATGGTCAATCCAGGTTGCATCACAGCCCCTGAACGAATTTTGTAAGAATTTCTCTCTCTTTCACTGTCTTTGTTTCACGGGTTTTGAAAAGTAATTTATTTTTATAATGGGGTTTAGCTGCTTTTCACGGCTGTGTTTATGCCGCTTTACACCCCCTTGACTCACTTACAGAGAGATATCAATACATAGGTTTGAAGATTCTTACTAGTCAGATATATTCTTGTGCGGTGAATAGGGGGTGTTGAGTCCAGTTCACTGAAAAAGGAATAGGTCTTGTCTCATACATATTGGGTTTATGGAACGGAATCTGAGCTAATTTGAAACCCTTGTTTTATGCATCACCCCACCTCACCTTTCCCGTTCAGCAGCCATAGTGTGTTTCCTAAACGTGGGACTCTGTTCTGTTTTGCAATTCAGTTCAAGTGTAGCGGTTTTTACATTCCCTCTCTAAGTGATATCTTATGATAAGTGTCTTTTTCTGTGTGACTTATTTCACTTAGAATCGTTGTACCTAAATCCACTCATCGTGCTGCTACTAGCCTTATGACGTGGATTTCATGGCTGAGTGATATTCCATTGTACATGAGGACCACAACTTCTTTATCCATTTTTCTCTTTCCTAGGATATTTAAGGTGTAATGAAGAGGGGGTTCTTGTCCACAGAGCAGCCCTAAACTTTGGGGTGCCTGTGTCTTGCTGATTTTTAGTTTTCCCAATTTATACGCCCATGAGTGGAAGTGCCCTATGCTCTCCAAGCTGTGTTTTTTAGATGTTTCAGAACACACCGTACACTTCTCCAGAGTGGCTGTTGGCAATTTACATCCCACCCATCAGCGTAGCAAGGCTCCCATTTCTCCATGGCCGGTCCTGCATTTCTGGTTTGGACACTTTTTTCCGCATGGCCCTTTTGCCCGCTGGGAAGCGAGACTTCTTTGGAGCGCTGATTGGCCTTTCCAGGTTGCTTGGTTGGCCAAAAAGGGCGTATGCGTTGTTTCCTGAATATATTCAGGAAACAACGCATACGCCCTTTTTGGCCAAGGGCATCATTGTCCACGTTTTGCCGCTTTTCATGTGCTTTCAAGGCGATTCGAATCTACCTCCTGAAATCTGTTTCCTGCAATTCTGCCTTGCTTTCAAAGCCTCTTCGTTGCCTTCCCTTAATATATTTGTGGACGAGAGGTATCATTTAAAACTCTGCAGGTTTGTGAATTGCAGTGCCCCTGAGCTCCATTTTTCAACTCGCTTTTTTGGGAGCTGGCCGCAAAAGCGCAGGATTGCTTCAGGCCCTCTTCTGGTTCTGGGGGGCAGGCTGAGCTTGTGCTTAATTCTTCTTCCTGATGGGAAAATAGAGTGACCTGTGCCTGTCCCAACACCTAGAGCTAGTCTCTCATTGGTTCCCCCTCTTCCCGTTCATCCTCAGGACAAATTGCAACCTGTACGGAACAGGAGGTTAAAGGTGCTGATTCTCCAAGGAGGGAGATGGCTAGTAAATCGGCTGGAATGGCGAACCCGAGCAAAGGAGATGAGAAATGAGGTGCGTTTTAGAAACCTTTCCCGATCACACCGTGTACCATCTTCTGGGTTTCTCATGCCTGTTTTCGACGTAGGAAGATGCCCTTGAACCTGGAGATTTGGGACCCATGGGATGGGTACCATGCAGTATTACTTGAAAGGGTCTGCGTTGGCTCACCCAACCTCACCGAACCTCTCAGCCCCAAGAGTGTCCACCCTTATGTCTCAATCAGCTGTGGGTCTAGATATGGTCAATCCAGATTGCATCACAGCCCCTGAACGAATTTTGTAAGAATTTCTCTCTCTTTCACTGTCTTTGTTTCACAGGTTTTGAAAAGTAATTTATTTTTATAATGGGGTTTAGCTGCTTTTCACGGCTGTGTTTATGCCGCTTTACACCCCCTTGACTCACTTACAGAGAGATATCAATATATAGGTTTGAAGATTCTTACTAGTCAGATATATTCTTGTGTGGTGAATAGGGGGTGTTGAGTCCAGTTCACTGAAAAAGGAATAGGTCTTGTCTCTTACATATTGGGTTTATGGAACGGTATCTGAGCTAATTTGAAACCCTTGTTTTAGGCATCACCCCACCTCACCTTTCCCGTTCAGCAGCCATAGTGTGTTTCCTAAACGTGGGACTCTGTTCTGTTTTCCAATTCAGTTCAAGTGTAGCGGTTTTTACATTCCCTCTCTAAGTGATATCTTATGATAAGTGTCTTTTTCTGTGTGACTTATTTCACTTAGAATCGTCGTACCTAAATCCACTCATTGTGCTGCTACTAGCCTTATGACGTTGATTTCATGGCTGAGTGATATTCCATTGTACATGAGGACCACAACTTCTTTATCCATTTTTCTCTTTCCTAGGATATTTAAGGTGTAATGAAGTGGGGGTTCTTGTCCACAGAGCAGCCCTAAACTTTGGGGTGCCTGTGTCTTGCTGATTTTTAGTTTTCCCAATTTATACGGCCATGAGTGGAAGTGCCCTATGCTCTCCAAGCTGTGTTTTTTAGATGTTTCAGAACACACCGTACACTTCTCCAGAGTGGCTGTTGGCAATTTACATCCCACCCATCAGCGTAGCAAGGCTCCCATTTCTCCATGGCCGGTCCTGCATTTCTGGTTTGGACACTTTTTTCCGCATGGCCCTTTTGCCCGCTGGGAAGCGAGACTTCTTTGGAGCGCTGATTGGCCTTTCCAGGTTGCTTGGTTGGCCAAAAAGGGCGTATGCGTTTTTTCCTGAATATATTCAGGAAAAAACGCATACGCCCTTTTTGGCCAAGGGCATCATTGTCCACGTTTTGCCGCTTTTCATGTGCTTTCAAGGCGATTCGAATCTACCTCCTGAAATCTGTTTCCTGCAATTCTGCCTTGCTTTCAAAGCCTCTTCGTTGCCTTCCCTTAATATATTTGTGGACGAGAGGTATCATTTAAAACTCTGCAGGTTTGTGAATTGCAGTGCCCCTGAGCTCCATTTTTCAACTCGCTTTTTTGGGAGCTGGCCGCAAAAGCGCAGGATTGCTTCAGGCCCTCTTCTGCTTCTGGGGGGCAGGCTGAGCTTGTGCTTAATTCTTCTTCCTGATGGGAAAATAGAGTGACCTGTGCCTGTCCCAACACCTAGAGCTAGTCTCTCATTGGTTCCCCCTCTTCCCGTTCATCCTCAGGACAAATTGCAACCTGTACGGAACAGGAGGTTAAAGGTGCTGATTCTCCAAGGAGGGAGATGGCTAGTAAATCGGCTGGAATGGCGAACCCGAGCAAAGGAGATGAGAAATGAGGTGCGTTTTAGAAACCTTTCCCGATCACACCGTGTACCATCTTCTGGGTTTCTCATGCCTGTTTTCGACGTAGGAAGATGCCCTTGAACCTGGAGATTTGGGACCCATGGGATGGGTACCATGCAGTATTACTTGAAAGGGTCTGCGTTGGCTCACCCAACCTCACCGAACCTCTCAGCCCCAAGAGTGTCCACCCTTATGTCTCAATCAGCTGTGGGTCTAGATATGGTCAATCCAGGTTGCATCACAGCCCCTGATCGAATTTTGTAAGAATTTCTCTCTCTTTCACTGTCTTTGTTTCACGGGTTTTGAAAAGTAATTTATTTTTATAATGGGGTTTAGCTGCTTTTCACGGCTGTGTTTATGCCGCTTTACACCCCCTTGACTCACTTACAGAGAGATATCAATATATAGGTTTGAAGATTCTTACTAGTCAGATATATTCTTGTGCGGTGAATAGGGGGTGTTGAGTCCAGTTCACTGAAAAAGGAATAGGTCTTGTCTCTTACATATTGGGTTTATGGAACGGAATCTGAGCTAATTTGAAACCCTTGTTTTATGCATCACCCCACCTCACCTTTCCCGTTCAGCAGCCATAGTGTGTTTCCTAAACGTGGGACTCTGTTCTGTTTTGCAATTCAGTTCAAGTGTAGCGGTTTTTACATTCCCTCTAGAAGTCATATCTTATGATAAGTGTCTTTTTCTGTGTGACTTATTTCACTTAGAATCGTCGTACCTAAATCCACTCATCGTGCTGCTACTAGCCTTATGACGTTGATTTCATGGCTGAGTGATATTCCATTGTACATGAGGACCACAACTTCTTTATCCATTTTTCTCTTTCCTAGGATATTTAAGGTGTAATGAAGTGGGGGTTCTTGTCCACAGAGCAGCCCTAAACTTTGGGGTGCCTGTGTCTTGCTGATTTTTAGTTTTCCCAATTTATACGCCCATGAGTGGAAGTGCCCTATGCTCTCCAAGCTGTGTTTTTTAGATGTTTCAGAACACACCGTACACTTCTCCAGAGTGGCTGTTGGCAATTTACATCCCACCCATCAGCGTAGCAAGGCTCCCATTTCTCCATGGCCGGTCCTGCATTTCTGGTTTGGACACTTTTTTCCGCATGGCCCTTTTGCCCGCTGGGAAGCGAGACTTCTTTGGAGCGCTGATTGGCCTTTCCAGGTTGCTTGGTTGGCCAAAAAGGGCGTATGCGTTTTTTCCTGAATATATTCAGGGAAAAACGCATACGCCCTTTTTGGCCAAGGGCATCATTGTCCACGTTTTGCCGCTTTTCATGTGCTTTCAAGGCGATTCGAATCTACCTCCTGAAATCTGTTTCCTGCAATTCTGCCTTGCTTTCAAAGCCTCTTCGTTGCCTTCCCTTAATATATTTGTGGACGAGAGGTATCATTTAAAACTCTGCAGGTTTGTGAATTGCAGTGCCCCTGAGCTCCATTTTTCAACTCGCTTTTTTGGGAGCTGGCCGCAAAAGCGCAGGATTGCTTCAGGCCCTCTTCTGCTTCTGGGGGGCAGGCTGAGCTTGTGCTTAATTCTTCTTCCTGATGGGAAAATAGAGTGACCTGTGCCTGTCCCAACACCTAGAGCTAGTCTCTCATTGGTTCCCCCTCTTCCCGTTCATCCTCAGGACAAATTGCAACCTGTACGGAACAGGAGGTTAAAGGTGCTGATTCTCCAAGGAGGGAGATGGCTAGTAAATCGGCTGGAATGGCGAACCCGAGCAAAGGAGATGAGAAATGAGGTGCGTTTTAGAAACCTTTCCCGATCACACCGTGTACCATCTTCTGGGTTTCTCATGCCTGTTTTCGACGTAGGAAGATGCCCTTGAACCTGGAGATTTGGGACCCATGGGATGGGTACCATGCAGTATTACTTGAAAGGGTCTGCGTTGGCTCACCCAACCTCACCGAACCTCTCAGCCCCAAGAGTGTCCACCCTTATGTCTCAATCAGCTGTGGGTCTAGATATGGTCAATCCAGGTTGCATCACAGCCCCTGAACGAATTTTGTAAGAATTTCTCTCTCTTTCACTGTCTTTGTTTCACGGGTTTTGAAAAGTAATTTATTTTTATAATGGGGTTTAGCTGCTTTTCACGGCTGTGTTTATGCCGCTTTACACCCCCTTGACTCACTTACAGAGAGATATCAATATATAGGTTTGAAGATTCTTACTAGTCAGATATATTCTTGTGCGGTGAATAGGGGGTGTTGAGTCCAGTTCACTGAAAAAGGAATAGGTCTTGTCTCTTACATATTGGGTTTATGGAACGGTATCTGAGCTAATTTGAAACCCTTGTTTTATGCATCACCCCACCTCACCTTTCCCGTTCAGCAGCCATAGTGTGTTTCCTAAACGTGGGACTCTGTTCTGTTTTGCAATTCAGTTCAAGTGTAGCGGTTTTTACATTCCCTCTCTAAGTGATATCTTATGATAAGTGTCTTTTTCTGTGTGACTTATTTCACTTAGAATCGTCGTACCTAAATCCACTCATCGTGCTGCTACTAGCCTTATGACGTGGATTTCATGGCTGAGTGATATTCCATTGTACATGAGGACCACAACTTCTTTATCCATTTTTCTCTTTCCTAGGATATTTAAGGTGTAATGAAGTGGGGGTTCTTGTCCACAGAGCAGCCCTAAACTTTGGGGTGCCTGTGTCTTGCTGATTTTTAGTTTTCCCAATTTATACGCCCATGAGTGGAAGTGCCCTATGCTCTCCAAGCTGTGTTTTTTAGATGTTTCAGAACACACCGTACACTTCTCCAGAGTGGCTGTTGGCAATTTACATCCCACCCATCAGCGTAGCAAGGCTCCCATTTCTCCATGGCCGGTCCTGCATTTCTGGTTTGGACACTTTTTTCCGCATGGCCCTTTTGCCCGCTGGGAAGCGAGACTTCTTTGGAGCGCTGATTGGCCTTTCCAGGTTGCTTGGTTGGCCAAAAAGGGCGTATGCGTTTTTTCCTGAATATATTCAGGAAAAAACGCATACGCCCTTTTTGGCCAAGGGCATCATTGTCCAGGTTTTGCCGCTTTTCATGTGCTTTCAAGGCGATTCGAATCTACCTCCTGAAATCTGTTTCCTGCAATTCTGCCTTGCTTTCAAAGCCTCTTCGTTGCCTTCCCTTAATATATTTGTGGACGAGAGGTATCATTTAAAACTCTGCAGGTTTGTGAATTGCAGTGCCCCTGAGCTCCATTTTTCAACTCGCTTTTTTGGGAGCTGGCCGCAAAAGCGCAGGATTGCTTCAGGCCCTCTTCTGGTTCTGGGGGGCAGGCTGAGCTTGTGCTTAATTCTTCTTCCTGATGGGAAAATAGAGTGACCTGTGCCTGTCCCAACACCTAGAGCTAGTCTCTCATTGGTTCCCCCTCTTCCCGTTCATCCTCAGGACAAATTGCAACCGGTACGGAACAGGAGGTTAAAGGTGCTGATTCTCCAAGGAGGGAGATGGCTAGTAAATCGGCTGGAATGGCGAACCCGAGCAAAGGAGATGAGAAATGAGGTGCGTTTTAGAAACCTTTCCCGATCACACCGTGTACCATCTTCTGGGTTTCTCATGCCTGTTTTCGACGTAGGAAGATGCCCTTGAACCTGGAGATTTGGGACCCATGGGATGGGTACCATGCAGTATTACTTGAAAGGGTCTGCGTTGGCTCACCCAACCTCACCGAACCTCTCAGCCCCAAGAGTGTCCACCCTTATGTCTCAATCAGCTGTGGGTCTAGATATGGTCAATCCAGGTTGCATCACAGCCCCTGATCGAATTTTGTAAGAATTTCTCTCTCTTTCACTGTCTTTGTTTCACGGGTTTTGAAAAGTAATTTATTTTTATAATGGGGTTTAGCTGCTTTTCACGGCTGTGTTTATGCCGCTTTACACCCCCTTGACTCACTTACAGAGAGATATCAATATATAGGTTTGAAGATTCTTACTAGTCAGATATATTCTTGTGCGGTGAATAGGGGGTGTTGAGTCCAGTTCACTGAAAAAGGAATAGGTCTTGTCTCTTACATATTGGGTTTATGGAACGGAATCTGAGCTAATTTGAAACCCTTGTTTTATGCATCACCCCACCTCACCTTTCCCGTTCAGCAGCCATAGTGTGTTTCCTAAAC
Source organism: Balaenoptera acutorostrata (assembly GCF_949987535.1). NCBI lineage: Eukaryota > Metazoa > Chordata > Mammalia > Artiodactyla > Balaenopteridae > Balaenoptera > Balaenoptera acutorostrata. The sequence goes on from NW_026645893.1 coordinate 61,576, forward strand.
GTGGGACTCTGTTCTGTTTTGCAATTCAGTTCAAGTGTAGCGGTTTTTACATTCCCTCTCTAAGTGATATCTTATGATAAGTGTCTTTTTCTGTGTGACTTATTTCACTTAGAATCGTCGTACCTAAATCCACTCATCGTGCTGCTACTAGCCTTATGACGTTGATTTCATGGCTGAGTGATATTCCATTGTACATGAGGACCACAACTTCTTTATCCATTTTTCTCTTTCCTAGGATATTTAAGGTGTAATGAAGTGGGGGTTCTTGTCCACAGAGCAGCCCTAAACTTTGGGGTGCCTGTGTCTTGCTGATTTTTAGTTTTCCCAATTTATACGCCCATGAGTGGAAGTGCCCTATGCTCTCCAAGCTGTGTTTTTTAGATGTTTCAGAACACACCGTACACTTCTCCAGAGTGGCTGTTGGCAATTTACATCCCACCCATCAGCGTAGCAAGGCTCCCATTTCTCCATGGCCGGTCCTGCATTTCTGGTTTGGACACTTTTTTCCGCATGGCCCTTTTGCCCGCTGGGAAGCGAGACTTCTTTGGAGCGCTGATTGGCCTTTCCAGGTTGCTTGGTTGGCCAAAAAGGGCGTATGCGTTTTTTCCTGAATATATTCAGGAAAAAACGCATACGCCCTTTTTGGCCAAGGGCATCATTGTCCACGTTTTGCCGCTTTTCATGTGCTTTCAAGGCGATTCGAATCTACCTCCTGAAATCTGTTTCCTGCAATTCTGCCTTGCTTTCAAAGCCTCTTCGTTGCCTTCCCTTAATATATTTGTGGACGAGAGGTATCATTTAAAACTCTGCAGGTTTGTGAATTGCAGTGCCCCTGAGCTCCATTTTTCAACTCGCTTTTTTGGGAGCTGGCCGCAAAAGCGCAGGATTGCTTCAGGCCCTCTTCTGCTTCTGGGGGGCAGGCTGAGCTTGTGCTTAATTCTTCTTCCTGATGGGAAAATAGAGTGACCTGTGCCTGTCCCAACACCTAGAGCTAGTCTCTCATTGGTTCCCCCTCTTCCCGTTCATCCTCAGGACAAATTGCAACCTGTACGGAACAGGAGGTTAAAGGTGCTGATTCTCCAAGGAGGGAGATGGCTAGTAAATCGGCTGGAATGGCGAACCCGAGCAAAGGAGATGAGAAATGAGGTGCGTTTTAGAAACCTTTCCCGATCACACCGTGTACCATCTTCTGGGTTTCTCATGCCTGTTTTCGACGTAGGAAGATGCCCTTGAACCTGGAGATTTGGGACCCATGGGATGGGTACCATGCAGTATTACTTGAAAGGGTCTGCGTTGGCTCACCCAACCTCACCGAACCTCTCAGCCCCAAGAGTGTCCACCCTTATGTCTCAATCAGCTGTGGGTCTAGATATGGTCAATCCAGGTTGCATCACAGCCCCTGAACGAATTTTGTAAGAATTTCTCTCTCTTTCACTGTCTTTGTTTCACGGGTTTTGAAAAGTAATTTATTTTTATAATGGGGTTTAGCTGCTTTTCACGGCTGTGTTTATGCCGCTTTACACCCCCTTGACTCACTTACAGAGAGATATCAATATATAGGTTTGAAGATTCTTACTAGTCAGATATATTCTTGTGCGGTGAATAGGGGGTGTTGAGTCCAGTTCACTGAAAAAGGAATAGGTCTTGTCTCTTACATATTGGGTTTATGGAACGGTATCTGAGCTAATTTGAAACCCTTGTTTTATGCATCACCCCACCTCACCTTTCCCGTTCAGCAGCCATAGTGTGTTTCCTAAACGTGGGACTCTGTTCTGTTTTGCAATTCAGTTCAAGTGTAGCGGTTTTTACATTCCCTCTCTAAGTGATATCTTATGATAAGTGTCTTTTTCTGTGTGACTTATTTCACTTAGAATCGTCGTACCTAAATCCACTCATCGTGCTGCTACTAGCCTTATGACGTGGATTTCATGGCTGAGTGATATTCCATTGTACATGAGGACCACAACTTCTTTATCCATTTTTCTCTTTCCTAGGATATTTAAGGTGTAATGAAGTGGGGGTTCTTGTCCACAGAGCAGCCCTAAACTTTGGGGTGCCTGTGTCTTGCTGATTTTTAGTTTTCCCAATTTATACGCCCATGAGTGGAAGTGCCCTATGCTCTCCAAGCTGTGTTTTTTAGATGTTTCAGAACACACCGTACACTTCTCCAGAGTGGCTGTTGGCAATTTACATCCCACCCATCAGCGTAGCAAGGCTCCCATTTCTCCATGGCCGGTCCTGCATTTCTGGTTTGGACACTTTTTTCCGCATGGCCCTTTTGCCCGCTGGGAAGCGAGACTTCTTTGGAGCGCTGATTGGCCTTTCCAGGTTGCTTGGTTGGCCAAAAAGGGCGTATGCGTTTTTTCCTGAATATATTCAGGAAAAAACGCATACGCCCTTTTTGGCCAAGGGCATCATTGTCCAGGTTTTGCCGCTTTTCATGTGCTTTCAAGGCGATTCGAATCTACCTCCTGAAATCTGTTTCCTGCAATTCTGCCTTGCTTTCAAAGCCTCTTCGTTGCCTTCCCTTAATATATTTGTGGACGAGAGGTATCATTTAAAACTCTGCAGGTTTGTGAATTGCAGTGCCCCTGAGCTCCATTTTTCAACTCGCTTTTTTGGGAGCTGGCCGCAAAAGCGCAGGATTGCTTCAGGCCCTCTTCTGGTTCTGGGGGGCAGGCTGAGCTTGTGCTTAATTCTTCTTCCTGATGGGAAAATAGAGTGACCTGTGCCTGTCCCAACACCTAGAGCTAGTCTCTCATTGGTTCCCCCTCTTCCCGTTCATCCTCAGGACAAATTGCAACCGGTACGGAACAGGAGGTTAAAGGTGCTGATTCTCCAAGGAGGGAGATGGCTAGTAAATCGGCTGGAATGGCGAACCCGAGCAAAGGAGATGAGAAATGAGGTGCGTTTTAGAAACCTTTCCCGATCACACCGTGTACCATCTTCTGGGTTTCTCATGCCTGTTTTCGACGTAGGAAGATGCCCTTGAACCTGGAGATTTGGGACCCATGGGATGGGTACCATGCAGTATTACTTGAAAGGGTCTGCGTTGGCTCACCCAACCTCACCGAACCTCTCAGCCCCAAGAGTGTCCACCCTTATGTCTCAATCAGCTGTGGGTCTAGATATGGTCAATCCAGGTTGCATCACAGCCCCTGATCGAATTTTGTAAGAATTTCTCTCTCTTTCACTGTCTTTGTTTCACGGGTTTTGAAAAGTAATTTATTTTTATAATGGGGTTTAGCTGCTTTTCACGGCTGTGTTTATGCCGCTTTACACCCCCTTGACTCACTTACAGAGAGATATCAATATATAGGTTTGAAGATTCTTACTAGTCAGATATATTCTTGTGCGGTGAATAGGGGGTGTTGAGTCCAGTTCACTGAAAAAGGAATAGGTCTTGTCTCTTACATATTGGGTTTATGGAACGGAATCTGAGCTAATTTGAAACCCTTGTTTTATGCATCACCCCACCTCACCTTTCCCGTTCAGCAGCCATAGTGTGTTTCCTAAACGTGGGACTCTGTTCTGTTTTGCAATTCAGTTCAAGTGTAGCGGTTTTTACATTCCCTCTCTAAGTGATATCTTATGATAAGTGTCTTTTTCTGTGTGACTTATTTCACTTAGAATCGTCGTACCTAAATCCACTCATCGTGCTGCTACTAGCCTTATGACGTTGATTTCATGGCTGAGTGATATTCCATTGTACATGAGGACCACAACTTCTTTATCCATTTTTCTCTTTCCTAGGATATTTAAGGTGTAATGAAGTGGGGGTTCTTGTCCACAGAGCAGCCCTAAACTTTGGGGTGCCTGTGTCTTGCTGATTTTTAGTTTTCCCAATTTATACGCCCATGAGTGGAAGTGCCCTATGCTCTCCAAGCTGTGTTTTTTAGATGTTTCAGAACACACCGTACACTTCTCCAGAGTGGCTGTTGGCAATTTACATCCCACCCATCAGCGTAGCAAGGCTCCCATTTCTCCATGGCCGGTCCTGCATTTCTGGTTTGGACACTTTTTTCCGCATGGCCCTTTTGCCCGCTGGGAAGCGAGACTTCTTTGGAGCGCTGATTGGCCTTTCCAGGTTGCTTGGTTGGCCAAAAAGGGCGTATGCGTTTTTTCCTGAATATATTCAGGAAAAAACGCATACGCCCTTTTTGGCCAAGGGCATCATTGTCCACGTTTTGCCGCTTTTCATGTGCTTTCAAGGCGATTCGAATCTACCTCCTGAAATCTGTTTCCTGCAATTCTGCCTTGCTTTCAAAGCCTCTTCGTTGCCTTCCCTTAATATATTTGTGGACGAGAGGTATCATTTAAAACTCTGCAGGTTTGTGAATTGCAGTGCCCCTGAGCTCCATTTTTCAACTCGCTTTTTTGGGAGCTGGCCGCAAAAGCGCAGGATTGCTTCAGGCCCTCTTCTGCTTCTGGGGGGCAGGCTGAGCTTGTGCTTAATTCTTCTTCCTGATGGGAAAATAGAGTGACCTGTGCCTGTCCCAACACCTAGAGCTAGTCTCTCATTGGTTCCCCCTCTTCCCGTTCATCCTCAGGACAAATTGCAACCTGTACGGAACAGGAGGTTAAAGGTGCTGATTCTCCAAGGAGGGAGATGGCTAGTAAATCGGCTGGAATGGCGAACCCGAGCAAAGGAGATGAGAAATGAGGTGCGTTTTAGAAACCTTTCCCGATCACACCGTGTACCATCTTCTGGGTTTCTCATGCCTGTTTTCGACGTAGGAAGATGCCCTTGAACCTGGAGATTTGGGACCCATGGGATGGGTACCATGCAGTATTACTTGAAAGGGTCTGCGTTGGCTCACCCAACCTCACCGAACCTCTCAGCCCCAAGAGTGTCCACCCTTATGTCTCAATCAGCTGTGGGTCTAGATATGGTCAATCCAGGTTGCATCACAGCCCCTGAACGAATTTTGTAAGAATTTCTCTCTCTTTCACTGTCTTTGTTTCACGGGTTTTGAAAAGTAATTTATTTTTATAATGGGGTTTAGCTGCTTCTCACAGCTGTGTTTATGCCGCTTTACACCCCCTTGACTCACTTACGGAGAGGTATCAATACATAGGTTTGAAGATTCTTCCTAGTCAGATATATTCTTGTGCGGTGAATAGGGGGTGTTGAGTCCAGTTCACTGAAAAAGGAATAGGTCTTGTCTCTTACATATTGGGTTTATGGAACGGTATCTGAGCTCATTTGAAACCCTTGTTTTATGCATCACCCCACCTCACCTTTCCCGTTCAGCAGCCATAGTGTGTTTCCTAAACGTGGGACTCTGTTCTGTTTTGCAATTCAGTTCAAGTGTAGCGGTTTTTACATTCCCTCTCTAAGTGATATCTTATGATAAGTGTCTTTTTCTGTGTGACTTATTTCACTTAGAATCGTCGTACCTAAATCCACTCATCGTGCTGCTACTAGCCTTATGACGTTGATTTCATGGCTGAGTGATATTCCATTGTACATGAGGACCACAACTTCTTTATCCATTTTTCTCTTTCCTAGGATATTTAAGGTGTAATGAAGTGGGGGTTCTTGTCCACAGAGCAGCCCTAAACTTTGGGGTGCCTGTGTCTTGCTGATTTTTAGTTTTCCCAATTTATACGCCCATGAGTGGAAGTGCCCTATGCTCTCCAAGCTGTGTTTTTTAGATGTTTCACAACACACCGTACACTTCTCCAGAGTGGCTGTTGGCAATTTACATCCCACCCATCAGCGTAGCAAGGCTCCCATTTCTCCATGGCCGGTCCTGCATTTCTGGTTTGGACATTTTTTTCTGCATGGCCCTTTTGCCCGCTGGGAAGCCAGACTTCTTTGGAGCACTGATTTGCCTTTCCAGGTGGCATGGTTGGCCAAAAAGGGCGTATGTGTTTTTTCCTGAATATATTCAGGAAAAAACGCATACGCCCTTTTTGGCCAAGGGCATCATTGTCCACGTTTTGCTGCTTTTCATGTGCTTTCAAGGCGATTCGAATCTACCTCCTGAAATCTGTTTCCTGCAATTCTGCCTTGTTTTCAAAGCCTCTTCGTTGCCATCCCTTAATATATTTGTGGACGAGAGTTATCATTTAAAACTCTGCAGGTATGTGAATTGCAGTGCCCCTGAGCTACATTTTTCAACTCGCTTTTTTGGGAGCTGGCCGCAAAAGCGCAGGATTGCTTCAGGCCCTCTTCTTGTTCTGGGGGGCAGGCTGAGCTTGTGCTTAATTCTTCTTCCTGATGGGAAAATAGAGTGACCTGTGCCTGTCCCAACACCTAGAGCTAGTCTCTCATTGGTTCCCCCTCTTCCCGTTAATCCTCAGGACAAATTGCAACCTGTATGGAACAGGAGGTTAAAGGTGCTGATTCTCCAAGGAGGGAGATGGCTAGTAAATCGGCTGGAATGGCGAACCCGAGCCAAGGAGATGAGAAATGAGGTGCGTTTTAGAAACCTTTCCCGATCACACGGTGTACCATCTTCTTGGTTTGTCATGCATGTTTTCGATGTAGGAAGATGCCCTTTAACCTGGAGATTTGGGACCCATGGGATGGGTACCATGCAGTATTACTTGAAAGGGTCTGCGTTGGCTCACCCAACCTCACCGAAACTCTCAGCCCCAAGAGTGTCCACCCTTATGTCTCAATCAGCTGTGGGTCTAGATATGGTCAATCCAGGTTGCATCACAGCCCCTGAATGAATTTTGTAAGAATTTCTCTCTCTTTCACTGTCTTTGTTTCACTGGTTTTGAAAAGTAAGTTATTTTTATAATGGGGTTTAGCTGCTTTTCACGGCTGTGTTTATGCCGCTTTACACCCCCTTGACTCACTTACAGAGAGATATCAATACATAGGTTTGAAGATTCTTACTAGTCAGATATATTCTTGTGCGGTGAATAGGGGGTGTTGAGTCCAGTTCACTGAAAAAGGAATAGGTCTTGTCTCTTACATATTGGGTTTATGGAACGGAATCTGAGCTAATTTGAAACCCTTGTTTTATGCATCACCCCACCTCACCTTTCCCGTTCAGCAGCCATAGTGTGTTTCCTAAACGTGGGACTCTGTTCTGTTTTGCAATTCAGTTCAAGTGTAGCGGTTTTTACATTCCCTCTCTAAGTGATATCTTATGATAAGTGTCTTTTTCTGTGTGACTTATTTCACTTAGAATCGTCGTACCTAAATCCACTCATCGTGCTGCTACTAGCCTTATGACGTTGATTTCATGGCTGAGTGATATTCCATTGTACATGAGGACCACAACTTCTTTATCCATTTTTCTCTTTCCTAGGATATTGAAGGTGTAATGAAGTGGGGGTTCTTGTCAACAGAGCAGCCCTCAACTTTGGGGTGCCTGTGTCTTGCTGATTTTTAGTTTTCCCTATTTATACGCCCATGAGTGGAAGTGCCCTATGCTCTCCAAGCTGTGTTTTTTAAATGTTTCAGAACACACCGTACACTTCTCCAGAGTGGCTGTGGGCAATTTACATCCCACCCATCAGCCTAGCAAGGCTCCCATTTCTCCATGGCCGGTCCTGCATTTCTGGTTTGGACACTTTTTTCCGCATGTCCCTTTTGCCCGCTGGGAAGCGAGACTTCTTTGGAGCGCTGATTTGCCTTTCCAGGTTGCTTGGTTGGCCAAAAAGGGCGTATGCGTTTTTTCCTGTATATATTCAGGAAAAAACGCATACGCCCTTTTTGGCCAATTGCATCACTGTCCACTTTCTGCCTCTTTTCTTGGGCTTTCAAGGCGATTCGAATCTACCTCCTGAAATCTGTTTCCTGCAATTCTGCCTTGCTTTCAAAGCCTCTTCGTTGCCTTCCCTCAATATATTTGTGGACGAGAGTTCTCATTTATAACTCTGCAGGTTTGTGAATTGCAGTGCCTCTGAGCTCCATTTTTCCAGTCGCTTTTTTGGGAGCTGGCCGCAAAAGTGCAGGATTGCTTCAGGCCCTCTTCTGGTTCTGGGGGGCAGGCTGAGCTTGTGCTTAATTCTTTTTCCTGATGGGAAAATAGAGTGACCTGCCTGTCCCAACCCCTAGAGCTAGTCTCTCATTGGTTCCCCCTCTTCCCGTTCATCCTCAGGACAAATTGCAACCTGTACGGAACAGGAGGTTAAAGGTGCTGATTCTCCAAGGAGGGAGATGGCTAGTAAAGCGGCTGGAATGGCGAACCCGAGCACAAGGAGATGAGAAATGAGGTGCGTTTTAGAAACCTTTCCCGATCACACGGTGTACCATCTTCTGGGTTTCTCATGCATGTTTTCGACGTAGGAAGATGCCCTTGAACCTGGAGATTTGGGACCCATGGGATGGGTACCATGCAGTATTACTTTAAAGGGTCTGCGTTGGCTCACGCAACGTCACCAAACCTCTCAGCCCCAAGAGTGTCCACCCTTATGTCTCAATCAGCTGTGGGTCTAGATATGGTCAATCCAGGTTGCATCACAGCGCCTGAACGAATTTTGTAAGAATTTCTCTCTCTTTCACTGTCTTTGTTTCACGGGTTTTGAAAAGTAATTTATTTTTATAATGGGGTTTAGCTGCTTTTCACGGCTGTGTTTATGCCGCTTTATACCACTTTGACTCACTTACAGAGAGATATCAATACATAGGTTTGAAGATTCTTACTAGTCAGATATATTCTTGTGCGGTGAATAGGGGGTGTTGAGTCCAGTTCACTGAGCAAGGAGTAGGTCTTGTCTACTACATATTGGGTTTATGGAACGGTATCTGAGCTAATTTGAAACCCTTGTTTTATGCATCACCCCACCTCACCTTTCCCGTTCAGCAGCCATAGTGTGTTTTCTAAACGTGTGACTCTGTTCTGTTTTGTAATTCAGTTCAAGTGTAGCGGTTTTTACATTCCCTCTCTAAGTGATATCTTAGGATAAGTGTCTTTTTCTGTGTGACTTATTTCACTTAGAATCGTCGTACCGAAATCCATTCATCGTGCTGCTACTAGCCTTATGACGTGGATTTCATGGCTGAGTGATATTCCATTGTACATGAGGACCACAACTTCGTTATCCACTTTTCTCTTTCCTAGGATATTTAAGGTGTAATGAAGTGGGGGTTCTTGTCAACAGAGCAGCCCTCAACTTTGGGGTGCCTGTGTCTTGCTGATTTTTAGTTTTCCCAATTTATACGCCCATGAGGGGAAGTGCCCTATGCTCTCCAAGCTGTGTTTTTTAGATGTTTCAGGACACACCGTACACTTCTCCAGAGTGGCTGTTGGCAATTTACATCCCGCCCATCAGCGTAGCAAGGCTCCCATTTCTCCATGGCCGGTCCTGCATTTCTGGTTTGGACACTTTTTTTCCGCATGGCCCTTTTGCCCGCTGGGAAGCGAGACTTCTTTGGAGCGCTGATTGGCCTTTCCAGGTTGCTTGGTTGGCCAAAAAGGGCGTATGCGTTTTTTCCTGAATATATTCAGGAAAAAACGCATACGCCCTTTTTGGCCAAGGGCATCATTGTCCACGTTTTGCCGCTTTTCATGTGCTTTCAAGGCGATTCGAATCTACCTCCTGAAATCTGTTTCCTGCAATTCTGCCTTGTTTTCAAAGCCTCTTCGTTGCCTTCCCTTAATATATTTGTGGACGAGAGGTATCATTTAAAACTCTGCAGGTTTGTGAATTGCAGTGCCCCTGAGCTCCATTTTTCAACTCGCTTTTTTGGGAGCTGGCCGCAAAAGCGCAGGATTGCTTCAGGCCCTCTTCTGCTTCTGGGGTGCAGGCTGAGCTTGTGCTTAATTCTTCTTCCTGATGGGAAAATAGAGTGACCTGTGCCTGTCCCAACACCTAGAGCTAGTCTCTCATTGGTTCCCCCTCTTCCCGTTCATCCTCAGGACAAATTGCAACCTGTACGGAACAGGAGGTTAAAGGTGCTGATTCTCCAAGGAGGGAGATGGCTAGTAAATCGGCTGGAATGGCGAACCCGAGCAAAGGAGATGAGAAATGAGGTGCGTTTTAGAAACCTTTCCCGATCACACCGTGTACCATCTTCTGGGTTTCTCATGCCTGTTTTCGACGTAGGAAGATGCCCTTGAACCTGGAGATTTGGGACCCATGGGATGGGTACCATGCAGTATTACTTGAAAGGGTCTGCGTTGGCTCACCCAACCTCACCGAACCTCTCAGCCCCAAGAGTGTCCACCCTTATGTCTCAATCAGCTGTGGGTCTAGATATGGTCAATCCAGGTTGCATCACAGCCCCTGATCGAATTTTGTAAGAATTTCTCTCTCTTTCACTGTCTTTGTTTCACGGGTTTTGAAAAGTAATTTATTTTTATAATGGGGTTTAGCTGCTTTTCACGGCTGTGTTTATGCCGCTTTACACCCCCTTGACTCACTTACAGATAGATATCAATATATAGGTTTGAAGATTCTTACTAGTCAGATATATTCTTGTGCGGTGAATAGGGGGTGTTGAGTCCAGTTCACTGAAAAAGGAATAGGTCTTGTCTCTTACATATTGGGTTTATGGAACGGAATCTGAGCTAATTTGAAACCCTTGTTTTATGCATCACCCCACCTCACCTTTCCCGTTCAGCAGCCATAGTGTGTTTCCTAAACGTGGGACTCTGTTCTGTTTTGCAATTCAGTTCAAGTGTAGCGGTTTTTACATTCCCTCTCTAAGTGATATCTTATGATAAGTGTCTTTTTCTGTGTGACTTATTTCACTTAGAATCGTCGTACCTAAATCCACTCATCGTGCTGCTACTAGCCTTATGACGTTGATTTCATGGCTGAGTGATATTCCATTGTACATGAGGACCACAACTTCTTTATCCATTTTTCTCTTTCCTAGGATATTTAAGGTGTAATGAAGTGGGGGTTCTTGTCCACAGAGCAGCCCTAAACTTTGGGGTGCCTGTGTCTTGCTGATTTTTAGTTTTCCCAATTTATACGCCCATGAGTGGAAGTGCCCTATGCTCTCCAAGCTGTGTTTTTTAGATGTTTCAGAACACACCGTACACTTCTCCAGAGTGGCTGTTGGCAATTTACATCCCACCCATCAGCGTAGCAAGGCTCCCATTTCTCCATGGCCGGTCCTGCATTTCTGGTTTGGACACTTTTTTCCGCATGGCCCTTTTGCCCGCTGGGAAGCGAGACTTCTTTGGAGCGCTGATTGGCCTTTCCAGGTTGCTTGGTTGGCCAAAAAGGGCGTATGCGTTTTTTCCTGAATATATTCAGGAAAAAACGCATACGCCCTTTTTGGCCAAGGGCATCATTGTCCACGTTTTGCCGCTTTTCATGTGCTTTCAAGGCGATTCGAATCTACCTCCTGAAATCTGTTTCCTGCAATTCTGCCTTGCTTTCAAAGCCTCTTCGTTGCCTTCCCTTAATATATTTGTGGACGAGAGGTATCATTTAAAACTCTGCAGGTTTGTGAATTGCAGTGCCCCTGAGCTCCATTTTTCAACTCGCTTTTTTGGGAGCTGGCCGCAAAAGCGCAGGATTGCTTCAGGCCCTCTTCTGGTTCTGGGGGGCAGGCTGAGCTTGTGCTTAATTCTTCTTCCTGATGGGAAAATAGAGTGACCTGTGCCTGTCCCAACACCTAGAGCTAGTCTCTCATTGGTTCCCCCTCTTCCCGTTCATCCTCAGGACAAATTGCAACCTGTACGGAACAGGAGGTTAAAGGTGCTGATTCTCCAAGGAGGGAGATGGCTAGTAAATCGGCTGGAATGGCGAACCCGAGCAAAGGAGATGAGAAATGAGGTGCGTTTTAGAAACCTTTCCCGATCACACGGTGTACCATCTTCTGGGTTTCTCATGCCTGTTTTCGACGTAGGAAGATGCCCTTGAACCTGGAGATTTGGGACCCATGGGATGGGTACCATGCAGTATTACTTGAAAGGGTCTGCGTTGGCTCACCCAACCTCACCGAACCTCTCAGCCCCAAGAGTGTCCACCCTTATGTCTCAATCAGCTGTGGGTCTAGATATGGTCAATCCAGGTTGCATCACAGCCCCTGAACGAATTTTGTAAGAATTTCTCTCTCTTTCACTGTCTTTGTTTCACGGGTTTTGAAAAGTAATTTATTTTTATAATGGGGTTTAGCTGCTTTTCACGGCTGTGTTTATGCCGCTTTACACCCCCTTGACTCACTTACAGAGAGATATCAATATATAGGTTTGAAGATTCTTACTAGTCAGATATATTCTTGTGCGGTGAATAGGGGGTGTTGAGTCCAGTTCACTGAAAAAGGAATAGGTCTTGTCTCTTACATATTGGGTTTATGGAACGGTATCTGAGCTAATTTGAAACCCTTGTTTTATGCATCACCCCACCTCACCTTTCCCGTTCAGCAGCCATAGTGTGTTTCCTAAACGTGGGACTCTGTTCTGTTTTGCAATTCAGTTCAAGTGTAGCGGTTTTTACATTCCCTCTCTAAGTGATATCTTATGATAAGTGTCTTTTTCTGTGTGACTTATTTCACTTAGAATCGTCGTACCTAAATCCACTCATCGTGCTGCTACTAGCCTTATGACGTTGATTTCATGGCTGAGTGATATTCCATTGTACATGAGGACCACAACTTCTTTATCCATTTTTCTCTTTCCTAGGATATTTAAGGTGTAATGAAGTGGGGGTTCTTGTCCACAGAGCAGCCCTAAACTTTGGGGTGCCTGTGTCTTGCTGATTTTTAGTTTTCCCAATTTATACGGCCATGAGTGGAAGTGCCCTATGCTCTCCAAGCTGTGTTTTTTAAATGTTTCAGAACACACCGTACACTTCTCCAGAGTGGCTGTTGGCAATTTACATCCCACCCATCAGCGTAGCAAGGCTCCCATTTCTCCATGGCCGGTCCTGCATTTCTGGTTTGGACACTTTTTTCCGCATGGCCCTTTTGCCCGCTGGGAAGCGAGACTTCTTTGGAGCGCTGATTGGCCTTTCCAGGTTGCTTGGTTGGCCAAAAAGGGCGTATGCGTTTTTTCCTGAATATATTCAGGAAAAAACGCATACGCCCTTTTTGGCCAAGGGCATCATTGTCCACGTTTTGCCGCTTTTCATGTGCTTTCAAGGCGATTCGAATCTACCTCCTGAAATCTGTTTCCTGCAATTCTGCCTTGCTTTCAAAGCCTCTTCGTTGACTTCCCTTAATATATTTGTGGACGAGAGGTATCATTTAAAACTCTGCAGGTTTGTGAATTGCAGTGCCCCTGAGCTCCATTTTTCAACTCGCTTTTTTGGGAGCTGGCCGCAAAATCGCAGGATTGCTTCAGGCCCTCTTCTGGTTCTGGGGGGCAGGCTGAGCTTGTGCTTAATTCTTCTTCCTGATGGGAAAATAGAGTGACCTGTGCCTGTCCCAACACCTAGAGCTAGTCTCTCATTGGTTCCCCCTCTTCCCGTTCATCCTCAGGACAAATTGCAACCTGTACGGAACAGGAGGTTAAAGGTGCTGATTCTCCAAGGAGGGAGATGGCTAGTAAATCGGCTGGAATGGCGAACCCGAGCAAAGGAGATGAGAAATGAGGTGCGTTTTAGAAACCTTTCCCGATCACACCGTGTACCATCTTCTGGGTTTCTCATGCCTGTTTTCGACGTAGGAAGATGCCCTTGAACCTGGAGATTTGGGACCCATGGGATGGGTACCATGCAGTATTACTTGAAAGGGTCTGCGTTGGCTCACCCAACCTCACCGAACCTCTCAGCCCCAAGAGTGTCCACCCTTATGTCTCAATCAGCTGTGGGTCTAGATATGGTCAATCCAGGTTGCATCACAGCCCCTGATCGAATTTTGTAAGAATTTCTCTCTCTTTCACTGTCTTTGTTTCACGGGTTTTGAAAAGTAATTTATTTTTATAATGGGGTTTAGCTGCTTTTCACGGCTGTGTTTATGCCGCTTTACACCCCCTTGACTCACTTACAGAGAGATATCAATATATAGGTTTGAAGATTCTTACTAGTCAGATATATTCTTGTGCGGTGAATAGGGGGTGTTGAGTCCAGTTCACTGAAAAAGGAATAGGTCTTGTCTCTTACATATTGGGTTTATGGAACGGAATCTGAGCTAATTTGAAACCCTTGTTTTATGCATCACCCCACCTCACCTTTCCCGTTCAGCAGCCATAGTGTGTTTCCTAAACGTGGGACTCTGTTCTGTTTTGCAATTCAGTTCAAGTGTAGCGGTTTTTACATTCCCTCTCTAAGTGATATCTTATGATAAGTGTCTTTTTCTGTGTGACTTATTTCACTTAGAATCGTCGTACCTAAATCCACTCATCGTGCTGCTACTAGCCTTATGACGTTGATTTCATGGCTGAGTGATATTCCATTGTACATGAGGACCACAACTTCTTTATCCATTTTTCTCTTTCCTAGGATATTTAAGGTGTAATGAAGTGGGGGTTCTTGTCCACAGAGCAGCCCTAAACTTTGGGGTGCCTGTGTCTTGCTGATTTTTAGTTTTCCCAATTTATACGCCCATGAGTGGAAGTGCCCTATGCTCTCCAAGCTGTGTTTTTTAGATGTTTCAGAACACACCGTACACTTCTCCAGAGTGGCTGTTGGCAATTTACATCCCACCCATCAGCGTAGCAAGGCTCCCATTTCTCCATGGCCGGTCCTGCATTTCTGGTTTGGACACTTTTTTCCGCATGGCCCTTTTGCCCGCTGGGAAGCGAGACTTCTTTGGAGCGCTGATTGGCCTTTCCAGGTTGCTTGGTTGGCCAAAAAGGGCGTATGCGTTTTTTCCTGAATATATTCAGGAAAAAACGCATACGCCCTTTTTGGCCAAGGGCATCATTGTCCACGTTTTGCCGCTTTTCATGTGCTTTCAAGGCGATTCGAATCTACCTCCTGAAATCTGTTTCCTGCAATTCTGCCTTGCTTTCAAAGCCTCTTCGTTGCCTTCCCTTAATATATTTGTGGACGAGAGGTATCATTTAAAACTCTGCAGGTTTGTGAATTGCAGTGCCCCTGAGCTCCATTTTTCAACTCGCTTTTTTGGGAGCTGGCCGCAAAAGCGCAGGATTGCTTCAGGCCCTCTTCTGGTTCTGGGGGGCAGGCTGAGCTTGTGCTTAATTCTTCTTCCTGATGGGAAAATAGAGTGACCTGTGCCTGTCCCAACACCTAGAGCTAGTCTCTCATTGGTTCCCCCTCTTCCCGTTCATCCTCAGGACAAATTGCAACCTGTACGGAACAGGAGGTTAAAGGTGCTGATTCTCCAAGGAGGGAGATGGCTAGTAAATCGGCTGGAATGGCGAACCCGAGCAAAGGAGATGAGAAATGAGGTGCGTTTTAGAAACCTTTCCCGATCACACCGTGTACCATCTTCTGGGTTTCTCATGCCTGTTTTCGACGTAGGAAGATGCCCTTGAACCTGGAGATTTGGGACCCATGGGATGGGTACCATGCAGTATTACTTGAAAGGGTCTGCGTTGGCTCACCCAACCTCACCGAACCTCTCAGCCCCAAGAGTGTCCACCCTTATGTCTCAATCAGCTGTGGGTCTAGATATGGTCAATCCAGGTTGCATCACAGCCCCTGAACGAATTTTGTAAGAATTTCTCTCTCTTTCACTGTCTTTGTTTCACGGGTTTTGAAAAGTAATTTATTTTTATAATGGGGTTTAGCTGCTTCTCACAGCTGTGTTTATGCCGCTTTACACCCCCTTGACTCACTTACGGAGAGGTATCAATACATAGGTTTGAAGATTCTTCCTAGTCAGATATATTCTTGTGCGGTGAATAGGGGGTGTTGAGTCCAGTTCACTGAAAAAGGAATAGGTCTTGTCTCTTACATATTGGGTTTATGGAACGGTATCTGAGCTCATTTGAAACCCTTGTTTTATGCATCACCCCACCTCACCTTTCCCGTTCAGCAGCCATAGTGTGTTTCCTAAACGTGGGACTCTGTTCTGTTTTGCAATTCAGTTCAAGTGTAGCGGTTTTTACATTCCCTCTCTAAGTGATATCTTATGATAAGTGTCTTTTTCTGTGTGACTTATTTCACTTAGAATCGTCGTACCTAAATCCACTCATCGTGCTGCTACTAGCCTTATGACGTTGATTTCATGGCTGAGTGATATTCCATTGTACATGAGGACCACAACTTCTTTATCCATTTTTCTCTTTCCTAGGATATTTAAGGTGTAATGAAGTGGGGGTTCTTGTCCACAGAGCAGCCCTAAACTTTGGGGTGCCTGTGTCTTGCTGATTTTTAGTTTTCCCAATTTATACGCCCATGAGTGGAAGTGCCCTATGCTCTCCAAGCTGTGTTTTTTAGATGTTTCACAACACACCGTACACTTCTCCAGAGTGGCTGTTGGCAATTTACATCCCACCCATCAGCGTAGCAAGGCTCCCATTTCTCCATGGCCGGTCCTGCATTTCTGGTTTGGACATTTTTTTCTGCATGGCCCTTTTGCCCGCTGGGAAGCCAGACTTCTTTGGAGCACTGATTTGCCTTTCCAGGTGGCATGGTTGGCCAAAAAGGGCGTATGTGTTTTTTCCTGAATATATTCAGGAAAAAACGCATACGCCCTTTTTGGCCAAGGGCATCATTGTCCACGTTTTGCTGCTTTTCATGTGCTTTCAAGGCGATTCGAATCTACCTCCTGAAATCTGTTTCCTGCAATTCTGCCTTGTTTTCAAAGCCTCTTCGTTGCCATCCCTTAATATATTTGTGGACGAGAGTTATCATTTAAAACTCTGCAGGTATGTGAATTGCAGTGCCCCTGAGCTACATTTTTCAACTCGCTTTTTTGGGAGCTGGCCGCAAAAGCGCAGGATTGCTTCAGGCCCTCTTCTTGTTCTGGGGGGCAGGCTGAGCTTGTGCTTAATTCTTCTTCCTGATGGGAAAATAGAGTGACCTGTGCCTGTCCCAACACCTAGAGCTAGTCTCTCATTGGTTCCCCCTCTTCCCGTTAATCCTCAGGACAAATTGCAACCTGTATGGAACAGGAGGTTAAAGGTGCTGATTCTCCAAGGAGGGAGATGGCTAGTAAATCGTCTGGAATGGCGAACCCGAGCCAAGGAGATGAGAAATGAGGTGCGTTTTAGAAACCTTTCCCGATCACACGGTGTACCATCTTCTTGGTTTCTCATGCATGTTTTCGATGTAGGAAGATGCCCTTTAACCTGGAGATTTGGGACCCATGGGATGGGTACCATGCAGTATTACTTGAAAGGGTCTGCGTTGGCTCACCCAACCTCACCGAAACTCTCAGCCCCAAGAGTGTCCACCCTTATGTCTCAATCAGCTGTGGGTCTAGATATGGTCAATCCAGGTTGCATCACAGCCCCTGAATGAATTTTGTAAGAATTTCTCTCTCTTTCAGTGTCTTTGTTTCACTGGTTTTGAAAAGTAAGTTATTTTTATAATGGGGTTTAGCTGCTTTTCACGGCTGTGTTTATGCCGCTTTACACCCCCTTGACTCACTTACAGAGAGATATCAATACATAGGTTTGAAGATTCTTACTAGTCAGATATATTCTTGTGCGGTGAATAGGGGGTGTTGAGTCCAGTTCACTGAAAAAGGAATAGGTCTTGTCTCTTACATATTGGGTTTATGGAACGGAATCTGAGCTAATTTGAAACCCTTGTTTTATGCATCACCCCACCTCACCTTTCCCGTTCAGCAGCCATAGTGTGTTTCCTAAACGTGGGACTCTGTTCTGTTTTGCAATTCAGTTCAAGTGTAGCGGTTTTTACATTCCCTCTCTAAGTGATATCTTATGATAAGTGTCTTTTTCTGTGTGACTTATTTCACTTAGAATCGTCGTACCTAAATCCACTCATCGTGCTGCTACTAGCCTTATGACGTTGATTTCATGGCTGAGTGATATTCCATTGTACATGAGGACCACAACTTCTTTATCCATTTTTCTCTTTCCTAGGATATTGAAGGTGTAATGAAGTGGGGGTTCTTGTCAACAGAGCAGCCCTCAACTTTGGGGTGCCTGTGTCTTGCTGATTTTTAGTTTTCCCTATTTATACGCCCATGAGTGGAAGTGCCCTATGCTCTCCAAGCTGTGTTTTTTAAATGTTTCAGAACACACCGTACACTTCTCCAGAGTGGCTGTGGGCAATTTACATCCCACCCATCAGCCTAGCAAGGCTCCCATTTCTCCATGGCCGGTCCTGCATTTCTGGTTTGGACACTTTTTTCCGCATGGCCCTTTTGCCCGCTGGGAAGCGAGACTTCTTTGGAGCGCTGATTTGCCTTTCCAGGTTGCTTGGTTGGCCAAAAAGGGCGTATGCGTTTTTTCCTGAATATATTCAGGAAAAAACGCATACGCCCTTTTTGGCCAATTGCATCACTGTCCACTTTCTGCCTCTTTTCTTGGGCTTTCAAGGCGATTCGAATCTACCTCCTGAAATCTGTTTCCTGCAATTCTGCCTTGCTTTCAAAGCCTCTTCGTTGCCTTCCCTCAATATATTTGTGGACGAGAGTTCTCATTTATAACTCTGCAGGTTTGTGAATTGCAGTGCCTCTGAGCTCCATTTTTCCAGTCGCTTTTTTGGGAGCTGGCCGCAAAAGCGCAGGATTGCTTCAGGCCCTCTTCTGGTTCTGGGGGGCAGGCTGAGCTTGTGCTTAATTCTTCTTCCTGATGGGAAAATAGAGTGACCTGTGCCTGTCCCAACCCCTAGAGCTAGTCTCTCATTGGTTCCCCCTCTTCCCGTTCATCCTCAGGACAAATTGCAACCTGTATGGAACAGGAGGTTAAAGGTGCTGATTCTCCAAGGAGGGAGATGGCTAGTAAAGCGGCTGGAATGGCGAACCCGAGCACAAGGAGATGAGAAATGAGGTGCGTTTTAGAAACCTTTCCCGATCACACGGTGTACCATCTTCTGGGTTTCTCATGCATGTTTTCGACGTAGGAAGATGCCCTTGAACCTGGAGATTTGGGACCCATGGGATGGGTACCATGCAGTATTACTTTAAAGGGTCTGCGTTGGCTCACGCAACGTCACCAAACCTCTCAGCCCCAAGAGTGTCCACCCTTATGTCTCAATCAGCTGTGGGTCTAGATATGGTCAATCCAGGTTGCATCACAGCGCCTGAACGAATTTTGTAAGAATTTCTCTCTCTTTCACTGTCTTTGTTTCACGGGTTTTGAAAAGTAATTTATTTTTATAATGGGGTTTAGCTGCTTTTCACGGCTGTGTTTATGCCGCTTTATACCCCTTTGACTCACTTACAGAGAGATATCAATACATAGGTTTGAAGATTCTTACTAGTCAGATATATTCTTGTGCGGTGAATAGGGGGTGTTGAGTCCAGTTCACTGAGCAAGGAGTAGGTCTTGTCTACTACATATTGGGTTTATGGAACGGTATCTGAGCTAATTTGAAACCCTTGTTTTATGCATCACCCCACCTCACCTTTCCCGTTCAGCAGCCATAGTGTGTTTTCTAAACGTGTGACTCTGTTCTGTTTTGTAATTCAGTTCAAGTGTAGCGGTTTTTACATTCCCTCTCTAAGTGATATCTTAGGATAAGTGTCTTTTTCTGTGTGACTTATTTCACTTAGAATCGTCGTACCGAAATCCACTCATCGTGCTGCTACTAGCCTTATGACGTGGATTTCATGGCTGAGTGATATTCCATTGTACATGAGGACCACAACTTCGTTATCCACTTTTCTCTTTCCTAGGATATTTAAGGTGTAATGAAGTGGGGGTTCTTGTCAACAGAGCAGCCCTCAACTTTGGGGTGCCTGTGTCTTGCTGATTTTTAGTTTTCCCAATTTATACGCCCATGAGGGGAAGTGCCCTATGCTCTCCAAGCTGTGTTTTTTAGATGTTTCAGGACACACCGTACACTTCTCCAGAGTGGCTGTTGGCAATTTACATCCCGCCCATCAGCATAGCAAGGCTCCCATTTCTCCATGGCCGGTCCTGCATTTCTGGTTTGGACACTTTTTTCCGCATGGCCCTTTTGCCCGCTGGGAAGCGAGACTTCTTTGGAGTGCTGATTTGCCTTTCCAGGTGGCTTGGTTGGCCAAAAAGGGCGTATGCGTTTTTTCCTGAATATATTCAGGAAAAAACGCATACGCCCTTTTTGGCCAAGGGCATCATTGTCCACGTTTTGCCGCTTTTCATGTGCTTTCAAGGCGATTCGAATCTACCTCCTGAAATCTGTTTCCTGCAATTTTGCCTTGTTTTCAAAGCCTCTTCGTTGCCTTCCCTTAATATATTTGTGGACGAGAGGTATCATTTAAAACTCTGCAGGTTTGTGAATTGCAGTGCCCCTGAGCTCCATTTTTCAACTCGCTTTTTTGGGAGCTGGCCGCAAAAGCGCAGGATTGCTTCAGGCCCTCTTCTGCTTCTGGGGGGCAGGCTGAGCTTGTGCTTAATTCTTCTTCCTGATGGGAAAATAGAGTGACCTGTGCCTGTCCCAACACCTAGAGCTAGTCTCTCATTGGTTCCCCCTCTTCCCGTTCATCCTCAGGACAAATTGCAACCTGTACGGAACAGGAGGTTAAAGGTGCTGATTCTCCAAGGAGGGAGATGGCTAGTAAATCGGCTGGAATGGCGAACCCGAGCCAAGGAGATGAGAAATGAGATGCGTTTTAGAAAACTTTCCCGATCACACGATGTACCAACTTCTGGGTTTCTCATGCATGTTTTCGATGTAGGAAGATGCCCTTGAACCTGGAGATTTGGGACCCATGGGATGGGTACCATGCAGTATTACTTGAAAGGGTCTGCGTTGCCTCACCCAACCTCACCGAACCTCTCAGCCCCAAGAGTGTCCACCCTTATGTCTCAATCATCTGTGGGTCTAGATATGGTCAATCCAGGTTGCATCACAGCCCCTGAACGAATTTTGTAAGAATTTCTCTCTCTTTCACTGTCTTTGTTTCACTGGTTTTGAAAAGTAAGTTATTTTTATAATGGGGTTTAGCTACTTTTCACGGCTGTGTTTATGCCGCTTTACACCCCCTTGACTCACTTACAGAGAGATATCAATACATAGGTTTGAAGATTCTTACTAGTCAGATATATTCTTGTGCGGTGAATAGGGGGTGTTGAGTCCAGTTCACTGAGCAAGGAATAGGTCTTGTCTCTTACATATTGGGTTTATGGAACGGTATCTGAGCTAATTTGAAACCCTTGTTTTATGCATCACCCCACCTCACCTTTCCCGTTCAGCAGCCATAGTGTGTTTCCTAAACGTGGGACTCTGTTCTGTTTTGCAATTCAGTTCAAGTGTAGCGGTTTTTACATTCCCTCTAGAAGTGATATCTTAGGATAAGTGTCTTTTTCTGTGTGACTTATTTCACTTAGAATCGTCGTACCTAAATCCACTCATCGTGCTGCTACTAGCCTTATGACGTTGATTTCATGGCTGAGTGATATTCCATTGTACATGAGGACCACAACTTCTTTATCCATTTTTCTCTTTCCTAGGATATTGAAGGGGTAATGAAGTGGGGGTTCTTGTCAACAGAGCAGCCCTCAACTTTGGGGTGCCTGTGACTTGCTGAATTTTAGTTTTCCCAATTTATACGCCCATGAGTGGAAGTGCCCTATGCTCTCCAAGCTGTGTTTTTTAGATGTTTCAGGACACACCGTACACTTCTCCAAAGTGGCTGTGGGCAATTTACATCCCACCCATCAGCCTAGCAAGGCTCCCATTTCTCCATGGCCGGTCCTGCATTTCTGGTTTGGACACTTTTTTCCGCATGGCCCTTTTGCCCGCTGGGAAGCGAGACTTTTTTGGAGCGCTGATTTGCTTTTCCAGGTTGCTTGGTTGGCCAAAAAGGGCGTATGCGTTTTTTCCTGAATATATTCAGGAAATATACTGTCCAAGGGCAATCATTGTCCACGTTTTGGCCAAGGGCATCATTGTCCACGTTTTGCCGCTTTTCATGTGCTTTCATGGCGATTCGAATCTACCTCCTGAAATCTGTTTCCTGCAATTCTGCCTTGTTTTCAAAGCCTCTTCGTTGCCTTCCTATAATATATTTGTGGACGAGAGGTATCATTTAAAACTCTGCAGGTTTGTGAATTGCAGTGCCCCTGAGCTCCATTTTTCAACTCGCTTTTTTGGGAGCTGGCCGCAAAAGCGCAGGATTGCTTCAGGCCCTCTTCTGGTTCTGGGGGGCAGGCTGCGCTTGTGCTTAATTCTTCTTCCTGATGGGAAAATAGAGTGACCTGTGCCTGTTCCAACACCTAGAGCTAGTCTCTCATTGGTTCCCCCTCTTCCCTTTCATCATCAGGACAAATTGCAACCTGTACGGAACAGGAGGTTAAAGGTGCTGATTCTCCAAGGAGGGAGATGGCTAGTAAATCGGCTGGAATGGCGAACCCGAGCCAAGGAGATGAGAAATGAGGTGCGTTTTAGAAACCTTTCCCGATCACACGGTGTACCATCTTCTGGGTTTCTCATGCCTGTTTTCGATGTAGGAAGATGCCCTTGAACCTGGAGATTTGGGACCCATGGGATGGCTACCATGCAGTATTACTTGAAAGGGTCTGCGTTGGCTCACCCAACCTCACCGAACCTCTCAGCCCCAAGAGTGTCCACCCTTATGTCTCAATCAGCTGTGGGTCTAGATATGGTCAATCCAGGTTGCATCACAGCCCCTGAACGAATTTTGTAAGAATTTCTCTGTCTTTCACTGTCTTTGTTTCACTGGTTTTGAAAACTAATTTATTTTTATAATGGGGTTTAGCTGCTTTTCACGGCTGTGTTTATGGCGCTTTACACCCCCTTGACTCACTTACAGAGAGATATCAATACATAGGTTTGAAGATTCTTACTAGTCAGATATATTCTTGTGCGGTGAATAGGGGGTGTTGAGTCCAGTTCACTGAAAAAGGAATAGTTCTTGTCTGTTACATATTGGGTTTATGGAACGGTATCTGAGCTCATTTGAAACCCTTGTTTTATGCATCACCCCACCTCACCTTTCCCGTTCAGCAGCCATAGTGTGTTTTCTAAACGTGTGACTCTGTTCTGTTTTGCAATTCAGTTCAAGTTTAGCGGTTTTTACATTCCCTCTATAAGTGATATCTTATGATAAGTGTCTTTTTCTGTGTGACTTATTTCACTTAGAATCGTCGTACCTAAATCCACTCATCGTGCTGCTACTAGCCTTATGACGTTGATTTCATGGCTGAGTGATATTCCATTGTACATGAGGACCACAACTTCTTTATCCATTTTTCGCTTTCCTAGGATATTTAAGGTGTAATGAAGTGGGGGTTCTTGTCAACAGAGCAGCCCTCAACTTTGGGGTGCCTGTGTCTTGCTGATTTTTAGTTTTCCCAATTTATACGCCCATGAGGGGAAGTGCCCTATGCTCTCCAAGCTGTGTTTTTTAGATGTTTCAGGACACACCGTACACTTCTCCAGAGTGGCTGTTGGCAATTTACATCCCGCCCATCAGCGTAGCAAGGCTCCCATTTCTCCATGGCCGGTCCTGCATTTCTGGTTTGGACACTTTTTTCCGCATGGCCCTTTTGCCCGCTGGGAAGCGAGACTTCTTTGGAGTGCTGATTTGCCTTTCCAGGTGGCTTGGTTGGCCAGAAAGGGCGTATGCGTTTTTTCCTGAATATATTCAGGAAAAAACGCATACGCCCTTTTTGGCCAAGGGCATCATTGTCCACGTTTTGCCGCTTTTCATGTGCTTTCAAGGCGATTCGAATCTACCTCCTGAAATCTGTTTCCTGCAATTTTGCCTTGTTTTCAAAGCCTCTTCGTTGCCTTCCCTTAATATATTTGTGGACGAGAGGTATCATTTAAAACTCTGCAGGTTTGTGAATTGCAGTGCCCCTGAGCTCCATTTTTCAACTCGCTTTTTTGGGAGCTGGACGCAAAAGCGCAGGATTGCTTCAGGCCCTCTTCTGCTTCTGGGGGGCAGGCTGAGCTTGTGCTTAATTCTTCTTCCTGATGGGAAAATAGAGTGACCTGTGCCTGTCCCAACACCTAGAGCTAGTCTCTCATTGGTTCCCCCTCTTCCCGTTCATCCTCAGGACAAATTGCAACCTGTACGGAACAGGAGGTTAAAGGTGCTGATTCTCCAAGGAGGGAGATGGCTAGTAAATCGGCTGGAATGGCGAACCCGAGCCAAGGCGATGAGAAATGAGATGCGTTTTAGAAACCTTTCCCGATCACACGATGTACCATCTTCTGGGTTTCTCATGCATGTTTTCGATGTAGGAAGATGCCCTTGAACCTGGAGATTTGGGACCCATGGGATGGGTACCATGCAGTATTACTTGAAAGGGTCTGCGTTGGCTCACCCAACCTCACCGAACCTCTCAGCCCCAAGAGTGTCCACCCTTATGTCTCAATCAGCTGTGGGTCTAGATATGGTCAATCCAGGTTGCATCACAGCCCCTGAACGAATTTTGTAAGAATTTCTCTGTCTTTCACTGTCTTTGTTTCACTGGTTTTGAAAAGTAATTTATTTTTATAATGGGGATTAGCTGCTTTTCACGGCTGTGTTTATGGCGCTTTACACCCCCTTGACTCACTTACAGAGAGATATCAATACATAGGTTTGAAGATTCTTACTAGTCAGATATATTCTTGTGCGGTGAATAGGGGGTGTTGAGTCCAGTTCACTGAAAAAGGAATAGTTCTTGTCTGTTACATATTGGGTTTATGGAACGGTATCTGAGCTCATTTGAAACCCTTGTTTTATGCATCACCCCACCTCACCTTTCCCGTTCAGCAGCCCTAGTGTGTTTTCTAAACGTGTGACTCTGTTCTGTTTTGCAATTCAGTTCAAGTTTAGCGGTTTTTACATTCCCTCTATAAGTGATATCTTATGATAAGTGTCTTTTTCTGTGTGACTTATTTCACTTAGAATCGTCGTACCTAAATCCTCTCATCGTGCTGGTTCTAGCCTTATGAAGTTGATTTCATGGCTGAGTGATATTCCATTGTACATGAGGACCACAACTTCTTTATCCATTTTTCTCTCTCCTAGGATATTGAAGGTGTAATGAAGTGGGGGTTCTTGTCAACAGAGCAGCCCTAAACTTTGGGGTGCCTGTGTCTTGCTGCTTTTTAGTTTTCCCAATTTATACGGCCATGAGTGGAAGTGCCCTATGCTCTCCAAGCTGTGTTTTTTAGATGTTTCAGAACACACCGTACACTTCTCCAGAGTGGCTGTTGGCAATTTACATCCCACCCATCAGCGTAGCAAGGCTCCCATTTCTCCATGGCCGGTCCTGCATTTCTGGTTTGGACACTTTTTTCCGCATGGCCCTTTTGCCCGCTGGGAAGCGAGACTTCTTTGGAGCGCTGATTTGCCTTTCCAGGTTGCTTGGTTGGCCAAAAAGGGCGTATGCGTTTTTTCCTGAATATATTCAGGAAAAAACGCATACGCCCTTTTTGGCCAAGGGCATCATTGTCCACGTTTTGCCGCTTTTCATGTGCTTTCAAGGCGATTCAAATCTACCTCCTGAAATCTGTTTCCTGCAATTCTGCCTTGTTTTCAAAGCCTCTTCGTTGCCATCCCTTAATATATTTGTGGACGAGAGTTATCATTTAAAACTCTGCAGGTTTGTGAATTGCAGTGCCCCTGAGCTCCATTTTTCAACTCGCTTTTTTGGGAGCTGGCCGCAAAAGCGCAGGATTGCTTCAGGCCCTCTTCTGGTTCTGGGGGGCAGGCTGAGCTTGTGCTTAATTCTTCTTCCTGATGGGAAAATAGAGTGACCTGTGCCTGTCCCAACACCTAGAGCTAGTCTCTCATTGGTTCCCCCTCTTCCCGTTCATCCTCAGGACAAATTGCAACCTGTACGGAACAGGAGGTTAAAGGTGCTGATTCTCCAAGGAGGGAGATGGCTAGTAAAGCGGCTGGAATGGCGAACCCGAGCCAAGGAGATGAGAAATGAGGTGCGTTTTAGAAACCTTTCCCAATCACACGATGTACCATCTTCTGGGTTTCTCATGCATGTTTTCGATGTAGGAAGATGCCCTTGAACCTGGAGATTTGGGACCCATGGGATGGGTACCATGCAGTATTACTTGAAAGGGTCTGCGTTGGCTCACCCAACCTCACCGAACCTCTCAGCCCCAAGAGTGTCCACCCTTATGTCTCAATCAGCTGTGGGTCTAGATATGGTCAATCCAGTTTGCATCACAGCCCCTGAACGAATTTTGTAAGAATTTCTCTATCTTTCAAAGTCTTTGTTTCATGGGTATTTAAAAGTAGTTTATTTTTATAATGGGGTTTAGGTGCTTTTCACTGCTGTGTTTATGCCGCTTTACACCCCCTTGACTCACTTACAGAGAGATATCAATACATAGGTTTTAAGATTGTTACTAGTCAGATATAGTCTTGTGCGGTGAATAGGGGGTGTTGAGTCCAGTTCACTGAGCATGGAGTAGGTCTTGTCTATTATATATTGGGTTTATGGAACGGTATCTGAGCTAATTAGAAACCCTTGTTTTATGCATCACCCCACCTCACCTTTCCCGTTCAGCAGCAATAGTGTGTTTTCTAAACGTGTGACTCTGTTCTGTTTTATAATTCAGTTCAAGCGTAGCGGTTTTTACATTCCCTCTATAAGTGATATCTTATGATAAGTGTCTTTTTCTGTATGACTTATTTCACTTAGAATCATCGTACCTACATTCACTCATCGTGCTGCTACTAGTCTTATGATGTTAATTTCATCCTGAGTGATATTCCATTGTACATGAGGACCACAAATTCTTTATCCATTTTTCTCTTTCCTAGGATATTTAAGGTGTAATGAAGTGGGGGTTCTTGTCAACAGAGCAGCCCTAAATTTGGAGTGCCTATGTCTTGCTGATTTTTAGTTTTCCCAATTTATACGCCCATGAGTGGAAGTACCCTATGCTCTCCAAGCTGTGTTTTTTAGATGTTTCAGGACACACCGTACACTTCTCCAGAGTGGCTGTTGGCAATTTACATCCCGCCCATCAGCGTAGCAAGGCTCCGATTTCTCCATGGCCGGTCCTGTATTTCTGGTTTGGACACTTTTTTCCGCATGGCCCTTTTCCGCGCTGGGAAGCCAGACATCTTTGTAGCGCTGATTTGCCTTTCTAGGTTGCTTGGTTGGCCAAAAAGGGCGTATGTGTTTTTCCCTGAATATATTCAAGAAAAAACGCATACGCCCTTTTTGGCCAAGGGCATCATTGTTCACGATTTGCCGCTTTTCATGTGCTTTCAAGGCAATTCGAATCTACCTCCTGAAATCTGTTTCCTGCAATTCTGAATTGCTTTCAAGTCCTCTTCGTTGCCTTCCCTCAATATATTTGTGGACGAGAGTTATCACTTATAACTCTGCAGGTTTGTGAATTGCAGTGCCCCTGAGCTCCATTTTTCAAGTTGCTTTTTCGGGAGCTGGCCGCAAAAGCGCAGGATTGCTTCAGGACCTATTCTGGTTCCGGTGGGCAGGCTAAGCATGTAGTTAATTCTTCTTCCTGATGGCAAAATACAGAGACCTGGGGCTGTCCCAACACCTAGAGCTAGTCTCTCCTTGGTTCCCCCTCTTCCCGTTCATCCTCAGGACAAATTGCAACCTGTACGGAACAGGAGGTTAAAGGTGCCGATTCTCCAAGGAGCGAGATGGCTAGTAAAGCGGCTGAAATGGTGAACCTGAACACAAGTAGATGAGAAATGAGGTGCGTTTTAGAAACCTTTCCCCATTACACGGTGTACAAACTTCTGGGTTTCTCATGCAAGTTTTCGACGTAGGAAGATGCCCTAGAACCTGGAGATTTGGGGCCCATGGGATGGGTACCTGCAGTGTTACTGTAAAGGGTCTGCGTTGGCTCACCCAACCTCACCAAACCTCTCAGCCCCAAGAGTGTCCACCCTTATGTCTCAATCAGCTGTGGGTCTAGATATGGTCAATCCAGGTTGCATCAAAGCCCCTGAACGAATTTTGTAAGAATTTCTATCTCTTTCACTGTCTTGGTTTCATGGGTTTTGAAAAGGAATTTATTTTTATAATGGGGTATAGCTGCTTTTCACGGCTGTGTTTATGCCGCTTTACACCCCACCCCTTGACTCACTTACAGAGAGTTATCAATACATAGGTTTGAAGATTCTTACTAGTCAGATATATTCTTGTGTGGTAAATAGGGGTTGTTGAGTCCAGTTCACTGAGCAAGGAGTAGGTCTTGTCTATTACATATTGGGTTTATGGAACGGTATCTGAGCTAATTTGAAACCCTTGTTTTATGCATCACCCCACCTCAACTTTCCCGTTCAGCAGCCGTAGTGTGTTTTCTAAACGTGTGACTCTGTTCTGTTTTGTAATTCAGTTCAAGCGTAGCGGTTTTTACATTCCTTCTATAAGTGATATCTTATGATAAGTGTCGTTTTCTGTGTGACTTATTTCACTTAGAATCATCGTACCTAAATCCACTCATCGTGCTGCTACTAGCATTATGAAGTTGATTTCATGGCTGAGTGATATTCCATTGTACATGAGGACCACAAATCTTTATCCATTTTTCTCTTTCTTAGGATATTTAATGTGTAATGAAGTGGGGGTTCTTGTCAACAGAGCAGCCCTAAACTTTGGAGTGCCTGTGTGTTGCTGATTTTTAATTTTCCCATTTTATACGCCCATGAGTGGAAGCGCCCTATGCTCTCCAAGCTGTGTTTTTTAGATGTTTCAGGACACACCGTACACTTCTCCAGAGTGGCTGTTGGCAATTTACATCCCGCCCATCAGCGTAGCAAGGCTCCCATTTCTCCATGGCCGGTCCTGCATTTCTGGTTTGGACACTTTTTTCTGCATGGCCCTTTTGCCCGCTGGGAAGCCAGACTTCTTTGTAGTCCTGATTGGCCTTTCTAGGTTGCTTGGTTGGCCAAAAAGGGCGTATGCGTTTTATCCTGAATATATTCAGGAAAAAACACATACGCCCTTTTTGGCCAAGGGCATCTTTGTTCACGATTTGCCGCTTTTCATGTGCTTTCAAGGCGATTCGAATCTACCTCCTGAAATCTGTTTCCTGCAATTCTGCCTTGCTTTCAAATCCTCTTCGTTGCCTTCCCTCAATATATTTGTGGACGAGAGTTATCATTTATAACTCTGCAGGTTTGTGAATTGCAGTGCCCCTGAGCTCCATTTTTCCAGTCGCTTTTTTGGGAGCTGGCCGCAAAAGTGCAGGATTGCTTCAGGCCCTCTTCTGGTTCTGGGGGGCAGGCTGAGCTTGTGGTTAATTCTTCTTCCTGATGGCAAAATAGAGTGACCTGTGCCTGTCCCAACACCTAGAGCTAGTCTCTCATTGGTTCCCCCTCTTCCCGTTCATCCTCAGGACAAATTGCAACCTGTACGGAACAGGAGGTTAAAGGTGCTGATTCTCCAAGGAGAGAGATGGCTAGTAATGCGGCTGGAATGGCGAACCCGAGCAAAAGGAGATGAGAAATGAGGTGTGTTTTAGAAACCTTTCCCGATCACACGGTTTACCATCTTCTGGGTTTCTCATGCATGTTTTCGATGTAGGAAAATGCCCTTGAACTTGGAGATTTGGGACCCATGGGATGGGTACCATGCAGTATTACTTTAAAGGGTCTGTGTTGGCTCACCCAACGTCAGCAAACCTCTCAGCCCCAAGAGTGTCCACCCTTATGTCTCAATCAGCTGTGGGTCTAGATATGGTCAATCCAGGTTGCATCACAGCCCCTGAACGAATTTTGTAAGAATTTCTCTCTCTTTCACTGTGTTTGTTTCACGGGTTTTGAAAATTAATTTATTTTTATAATGGGGTTTAGCTGCTTTTCACGGCTGTGTTTATGCCGCTTTACACCCCCTTGACTCACTTACAGAGAGATATCAATACATAGGTTTGAAGATTCTTACTAGTCAGATATATGCTTGTGCAGTGAATAGGGGGTGTTGAGTCCAGTTCACTGAGCAAGGAGTAGGTCTTGTCTATTACATATTGGGTTTATGGAACGGTATCTGAGCTAATTTGAAACCCTTGTTTTATGCATCACCCCACCTCACCTTTCCCGTTTAGCAGCCATAGTGTGTTTTCTAAATGTGTGACTCTGTTCTGTTTTGTAATTCAGTTCAAGTGTAATGGATTTTAGCTTCCCTCTATAAGTGATATCTTATGATAAGTGTCGTTTTCTGTGTGACTTATTTCACTTAGAATCGTCGTACCTAAATCCACTCATCGTGCTGCTACTAGCCTTATGACGTTGATTTCTTGCCTGAGTGATATTCCATTGTACATGAGGACCACAACTTCTTTATCCATTTTTCTCTTTCCTAGGATATTTAAGGTGTAATGAAGTGGAGTTTCTTGTAACCAGAGCAGCACTAAGCTTTGGGTTGCCTGTGTCTTTTTGATTTTTAGTTTTCCCAATTTATACGCCCATGAGTGGAAGTGCCCTATTCTTTCTAGCTCTGTTTTTTAGATGTTTTAGGAAACACCATACCCTTCTCCAGACTCGCCATTGGCAATTTACATCCCGCCCATCAGTGTAACAAGGCTCCCTTTCCTCCTTGTCCTCTCCTGCATTTCTTGTTTTTACACTTTTTTAGGAAGTTCCTTTTGACCGATGGGAAGTGAGACTCCTTTGTAGTGCTGATTTGCATTTCCGGCTTGCTTGGTTGGCCAAAAAGGGCCTATGCGTGTTTTTCTGAATTTATTCAGGAAAAAATGCATACGCCCTTTTTGGCCAAGGGCATCCTTGTCGACGTTTGGCCGCTTTTCATGTGCTTTAGTGGCGATTCGATTCTAACTCCTGAAATTTGTTTCCTGCAATTCTGCCTTTCTTTCCAATCCTTTTCGTTGCCTTCCCTCAATATAGTTTTGGACGATAGTTATAATTTAAAACTCTGCAGGTTTATGAATTGCAGTGCCCCTGAGCTCCATTTTTCAACTCGCTTTTTGGGAGCTTCCCGCAGAGCCGCTGGTTTGCTTCTGGCCCTACTCTGGTTCTCAGTGGCAGGCTAAGCCTTTGCTTAATTCTTCTTCCTGATTGGAAATTAGAGTGACATGTGCCTGTCCGAGCATCTAGGGCTTGGCTCTCCTTGTTTCTCCTCCTTCCCCTTCTTCCTTTGGACAAATTCCAAATTCTGTGCAACTGGATGTTGAAGGTGCTGACATCCTCAAGTGGGGAGGTTTTAAGGAAAATGGCTGGAGGGGTGAATCCAACAACCAGGAAATTAGGAGTTTTGGTTCCTTTTCCAAAATCTTCCTGATCCAACCGTGTTCCATCTTCTGTGTGTCACTAGCATGTTTTAGCTGTAGGAAAGGTCCCGTGTATGTAAGGAGAACACCAGGGATTTTTCCAAATCAGTGTCTCCCCGATCTCCAATCTGGGGAATTTTTAAGCTACTGGTACATGTGTGTTCATTAAGGGACTTGGGCCGTAGGCAGAGTCCGAACTTTAGATGATTGAAGTCTTCAGGCTCAGAAACGCTCACCATCGGCCTCCTTTAGTTTCCATTTTATCTGTAGTTGATAGATGATGTCGATATAGATATCTATTGTTTTTCAGATTATTTCCCCTTAGGGGTCATTAAAAAATATTGAGTATAGTTCCCTGTGCTATACAGTAGTTCCTTGTTGATGATATATTTTATACATAGCAGTGTGTATATGTTAATCCGAAACTGTTAATTTATCCCTCCTCCCACCTTTCCCCTTTGGTAATAAAAAAATATAAGATTTTATACTTCTCAGAAATCTAGGAGCTGAAAGAGAGGTATCATGTTCAATGGAAAATCATTCAAAACAAGGTTGAAACTTCAACCAAGATTATTAGATGTACATCCTTGGAAAGAAATCACTGCATTTCACTACTGTTGACCTGACAAATAAGACAAACCCCTCCACTGAACTTGCTTATAATAAAGTGATGGAAATATCAAATGGAAGTGTTAGAAACATCTTATTTTACACGAGCCTTATACACTGCTCTATGTTAATTACAGTTTGGCTCACACATCTGTTCATTGAAGTTACAATATTCTCAAATTCTGTTACTGATCCTGCAGAGTGGGCCCCAACAAGGGTCTCCCTGCCCAGTGTCATTGGAGCCAACAGATCGAGACTGACTTTGGTTCAGAAGCAAAGGAAAACTTTATATTTTAATCAGAGAATGGAGAGGTGAGAGTGTGTGCTCCCCTGCGGGTTGTGGGCCGGGCTGCTGTGTAGGGATCCTGTCAGCATCAGCCGGAGGGAGGGGGCAGAGCTCTCGAGGGCCGGGTTGGCTGGAGCTCAGGCTCTATGTCGCAGAGTCTGCACAGGGCCCCACGAGCTGAGGTGTCGGCCCAGCCATTTTGCACTAGGAAATCGGGTCTGAAGTGCCGGGTGTGGGACCTCTGCATGTGGAAACCTAGGAGCAAGTGAAATTAGACAAAGTACAAAGGACAAAATGGTTAGACTTTATTTTATTGCCCAGATTCTATTTTTATCTCCCAGGAATTTTTAATGGGCTTTGCCAGTGACAAAGCCCTCCTCTGCCTTTTGTCCCATTCCTCATTCGTGGGGCACTGAGGGTGCAGACACCTCTTCTGTAAATGCTTCGTGCTGAGTTGGGTGTCCTCATACCTGGGGGGAGGGGCAGGACTTCTCTCCAGCAGCCTCCAGGTGAGGTGGATTGTCCCCAGGCCTCCTCCCTCACTGCTCGTCTGCCTGAGCACCAGCATTGGAAGTTTCATAGATTCTAATGACCTTTAAGGGTCCAGGAAAGAGATGTTCAGAGACGTTGCGGGGCGGGTGGGCGGTTTTACCCTGCTCCACATTGGTTCGACCCCCTTAGGCTGACGGTTTCTGCCAGCCTAGATGCTCTGACCAGTAGTCTGCGCTTTCTTCAGTTAGGCCACTGAATTAACGTACAAACAGCACCAGGTATCAGAGCCCTGCTTGCTCAAATCCCAGACAGTCCAGGGCTGGTGGTGATCCAGGACCATGACGGCCACTCAGTCAACGGCCTTTTGAAGTAGCCAGGAGTACAGCCGGTCTCATTGGCCTCCGTCACCGCGGTGTCTGTAGGCTTTTCTATGGTGGCAGCGTTATTTACGGTTCCCCTGCCAAGTTTATTAGCTCCGCTCTGGGTGCAGTAAGTCCTGTAAGCAGTAGTCTGCTCTTTTGGGGCACACTCTTGTTGTTTTCTGAGAGAAACTCCAGGTCAAGTGACGGTCACACGAGTCGTCATGGGGGCCCATTGCCCCCGGTTGTCTCTCTGGAGGTTGGTGTTGGACGGCCTCCTCACTCGAGGTCATTGTGCCCACGGAGCAATCCCTGCAACTTCAGGGCATGGTGGGTGGTTAGGATCACCAAGTGGCATCCTTTACCCTTACGAGGGAGCTGGACTTGCGGGCTGCTGATTTCCAGGTTTTTAGATACCCCCAGTATCCTGGTCAGATGGGGTGGCTGGCCAATGCCTGGAGGGCATTCTTGCATTGTTCCATTTCAAGTGGTCCCAGTTTTTGCACTAATACTCCAAGGGCGATTCGCCTTGGACCAGGAATGTAAAGGTCAAAGGGTTTAGCTAACTTAAGGAGGTCCAGGGCAAGGGTCTGAATTGACTGCACTTTCCCTTCTTGAAAGGCCGCTTCTGGATTCTATTCAAAAGGATCATCATCTTTTCCTTTCAGTGTTTCATATAGAGGCCCAGTTATTGGACTGTAGTTAGGGATCCAGATGCAGCAAACCCCGGTCTCCCCAGGAACCCCTAAGCTGTCTTCTAGTTTTAGGAAGGGTGAGGCAGCAAATGGCTTCTTCCCTTTCCAGGGGTGGGCTTCTCCGACCTTCTGTGTGAATGAAACCCAGGAAGGTCACCTTAGTTTGTGATATTTGAGCCTTTTTCTTGGACACCTTCTATCTTTTATTGGCTAGGTAGTTCAGAGGCCTCCTTAGTCGGGCTGGTGATCAGAATGTCATCTGCATATTGAAGGAGGGTTCCCTTCTCCAGAGGTAGATCTTTTAGGTCTTTAGCTAACGTTTCCCAAAAGATGGTGTGGGGATTTTTGAACCCCTGGGGCAGGACGGCCCAGCAGCATTGTTTTTGTTGTATGTTGAGTCCTGCCACTCACAGCCAAAATTTCTTGTGACTCTGGGACTAATGGAATACAGAAGAAGGCATCATTGAAGTCTAATACAGAATACCATGTCCTGGTGGATGGTAGAATGACCAGCAGGGTGTAGGAATTTGGAACTACTAGATGTATATCCTCTGTGGCTTCACTGACTGTCCTGTCGTCCTCTACCAGGTACCCAGCAGCCCACGGGGCTCTTGTGGTCAGGCCCCTCCCAGGATATGGAGCTCACCTGGGCAGGTACCCAGCAGCCCATGGGACTCTCGGTGTTAGGCCACTCCCAGGATATGGAGTTCACCTGGGCATGTACCCAGCAACCCATGGGGCCCTCATGGTCAGGCCCCTCCCAGGATATGGAGCTCACCTGGGCAGGTATGCAGCAGCCCACAGGGCTCTCGTGGGCAGGCCCCTCCCTGGATATGGAGCTCCCCTGGACAGGTACCCTGGCAGGGCTGGGCACACAGGAACCGTGCACATAGCCCTCATTGCAGAGCACCCCCAGCACAACTGTAGCTCAGAGCTGACACAGAGCACCTCAGAGCAGAGCTTGAACTAACAAACAGCAGCTCCAACAGGTCTGTGACCCTAGGCTTCACTCTGTGTGGCCTCCCTCTGCCTGGTCTTCCAGGGGCTTCCACTGCAGCTGGGGCACCAGGCCTCTGTCTCCACCCACCACCCCTCCTCTCCCTGACTCCTGGGTTCCTCTCATTAGCAGAGGGTCTTCTTGAAGTTGTCTCCCACTCATGAACCAGATAAAATGATTAGAAAACAAGCCAGGGCTGCCGCCCCTTATCTATCCTGACTCTCGGGACCCTACACCTGTTCCTTGGATCTGGCCGGTGCAGCAAGGCACATTTTCTGCAACTCTGAGCCCCTGAGGGGCGAGGATTGGCTGACCTGGGCAGCCTGACCCGGCCAGCCAGCCCTTCCCAGGTGTGCCTGGGTTGAGGTCAATATAAACACCCCTCCAGGCAGCAAAAGCCTCTGCAGCTGTGCCTGACGCCATATTCTCTGCCCCGTCCGCAGTCTCGGGGTTGGGATGGTGGGAGGGAGTAGGGCCCGTGGCTCTATGAGTGGCCCGGTGTGACTGGGGCTCTGCTGGACTTCCTGAAGGAGTTGCCCTGCTGCCACCTGCTAAAGAAGAGGATGTGTCACCCATACTTGCTGCTGGAATTTCTCCCCGGGCAGAGGTGAGGAAGGAAAAAAGCAGTGGGGACCGGGACAGGAGGGGTACCTCAGGCAGGGAAATGGAAAGCTTCCAGACGAGTGCCCGGGGCCAGGACCATCCTGGCTGGCCTGCAGGCACCAAGTCGTCCTGCGTGTCCAAGCCCCTTCCTCTAGCTTTTAAAGTCTTTGCACACATTCAGGTGTTTTACCTGGGAAGGGTGGGAAAAGTTCAGCAGCAACTGGCCTGGGGCTCAGCTCACATTTACTCAGAGACGCCTCCTCACGGTCCCCCAGCTTTGCAATGAGGACGCTCCTTGTGTTGGGGCTGCTGGCTGCATGGGAAATGATTCCCCACCTGTGACCAACTTCAGAATTGTTTACCACTGGAGCAAGTGCCCTGATAGGGTTTTCCTCTGTATGACCAGTGGGTTCTGTTTTTGTTTTTTTCTTTTTTGGTTCAAGGTAAGTTTTATTCCTCTTTTTGTATTTATGGATATAAGCATGGAAATAATTCATTCATACAAATACGTCTATGGGAAGGACAGAACTTTTTTTCTGTTTTATTTTTTTAAGTATTAATTATATTTTAATTTTTGAATTTATTTTATTCATTTTTTTATACAGCAGGTTCTTATTGGTTATCTATTTTATACATATAAGTGTATATATGTCAATCCCAGGCTCGCAATTCATCCCACCACCACCACCCTGCCACTTTCCCCCCTTGGTGTCCATACATTTGTTCTATACATCTGTGTCTCTATTTATGCCTTGCAAACCGGTTCATCTGTACCATTTTTTCTAGGTTCCACATGTATGCGTTAATATACGATATTTGTTTTTCTCTTTCTGACTAACTTCACTCTGTATGACAGTCTCTAGATCTATCCACGTCTCTACAAATGACCCAATTTCATTCCTTTTTATGGCTGAGAAATATTGCATTTTATATATGTAGCACATCTTTTCCGTTCGTCTGTCTATGGGCACTTAGGTTGCTTCCATGACCTGGCTATTGTAAATAGTGCTGCAGTGAACATTGTGGTGAATATGTCTTTTTTATTTTTTTTTTGAATATGTCTTTTTGAATTATGGTTTTCTCTGGGTATATGGCCAGTAGTGGGATTGCTGGGTCATATGGTAATTCTATATTTAGTTTTTTAAGGAACCTCCATACTGTTCTCCATAGTGACTGTATCAACTTACATTCCCACAAATAGTGTAAGAGGGTTCCCTTTTCTCCACACCCTCTCCAGCATTTGTTGTTTGTAGATTTTCTGATGATGCCCATTCTAACTCGTGTGAGGTGATAACTCATTGTAGTTTTGGTTTATATTTCTCTAATAATTAGTGATGTTGAGCAGCTTTTCATGTGCTTCTTGGTCATCTGTATGTCTTCTTGGGACAAATGTCTATTTACGTCATCTGCCCATTTTTGGATTGGGTTGTTTGTTTTTTTACTGTTGAGCTGTATGAGCTGTTTATATACATTGGAGATTAATCCTTTGTCCATTGATTCGTTTGCAAATATTTTCTCCCATTCTGAGGGTTGTCTTTTCGTCTTGTTTGTAGTTTCCTTTGCTTTGCAAAAGCTTTTAGGTTTCATTTGCTCCCATTTGTTTATTATTGTTTTTTATTCCATTACTCTAGGAGGTGGATCAAAAAAGACCTTGCTGTGATTTATGTCAAAGAGTATTCTTCCTATGTTTTCCTCTAAGAGTTTTCTAGTGTCCGGTCTTACATTTTGGTCTCTAATGCATTTTGAGTTTATTTTTTGTGTATGGTGTTAGGGAGTGTTCTAATTTCATTCTTTTACATGTAGCTGTCCATTTTTCCCAGCACCACTTATTGAAGAGACTGTCTTTTCTCCATTGTATATCCTTGCCTCCTTTGTCATAGATTAGTGGGTCATAGGTGTGTAGGTTTATCTCTGGGCTTTCTTTTTTTTTTTTTTTCTTTTACATCTTTATTGGAGTATAATTGCTTTACAATTGTGTGTTAGTTTCTGCTGTATAAAAAAGTGAATCAGCTATGCGTATACATATAACACCATATACCCTCCCTCTTGCACCTCCCTCTCACTCCCTTATCCCACCCTTTTAGGTGGTCACAAAGCACAGACCTGATCTCCCTGTGCTATGTGGCTGCTTCCCAGTAGCTATCAATTTTACATTTGGTAGTGTATATATGTCCATACCACTCTCTCACTTTGTCCCAGCTTACCCTTCCCCCTCCCCATGTCCTCAAGTCCTTTCTCTACGTCTGTGTCCTTAATCCTTTCCTGCCCCTAGGTTCTACATAAACTTTTTTTTTTAGATTCCATATATATGTGTTAGCATACAGTGTTTGTTTTTCCCTTTCTGACTTACTTCACTCTGTAGGACAGACTCTAGATCCATCCACCTCACTAAAAATAACTCAATTTCGTTTCTTTTTATGGCTGAATCATGTTCCATTGTATATATGTGCCACATCTTCTTTATCCATTTATCTGTTGATGGACACTTAGGTTGCTTCCATGTCCTGGCTATTGTAAATAGAGCTACAGTGAACATTGTGGTACATGACTCTTTTTGAATTATGGTTTTCTCAGGGTAAAGGTCCAGGAGTGGGTTTGCTGGGTTGTATGGTAGTTCTATTTTTAGTATTTAAGGAACCTTCATACCGTTCTCCCTAGTGGCTATATCAATTTACATTCCCACCAACAGTGCAAGAGGGTTCCCTTTTCTCCAATTAATGCCTCTCCAGCATTTATTGTTGGTAGATTTTTTGATGATGGCCATTCTGACTGGTGTGAGGTGATACCTCGCTGTAGTTTTGATTTGCATTTCTCTAATGATTAGTGATGTTCAGCATCCTTTCATGTGTTTGTTGGCAACCTGTATATCTTCTTTGGAGAAATGTCTATTTAGGTCTTCTGCCCATTTTTGGATTGGGTTGTTTGGTTTTGTGATATTGAGCTACATGAGCTGCTTTTTGGAGATTAATCATTTGCCATTTGCTTCATTTGAAAATATTTTCTCCCATTCTGATGGTTGTCTTTTCATCTTGCTTATGTTTTCCTTTGCTGTGCAAAAGAATTTATGTTTCATTAGGTCCCATTTTTTAATTTTTGTTTTTATTTCCATTTCTCTAGGAGGTGGGTCAAAAAGGATCTTGCTGTGATTTATGTCATAGACTGTTCTGCTTATGTTTTCCTCTAAGAGTTTTATAGTGGCTGGTCTTATATTTAGGTCTCTAATCCATTTTGAGTTTATTTTTGTGTATGGTGTTAGGGAGTGTTCTAATTTCATTCTTTTACATGTAGCTGTCCAGTTTTCCCAGCACCACTTACTGAAGACACTGTCTTTTCTCCGTTGTACACCCTTGCCTCCTTTGTCATAGATTAGTTAACCATAGGTATGTGGGTTTATCTCTGTGCTTTCTATCCTGTTCTATTGACCTATATTTCTGTTTTTGTGTCAGTACCATATTATCTGATTACTGTAGCTTTGTAATATAGTCTGAAGTCTGGAAGTCTGATTCCTCCAGCTCTTTTTTTTCCCCCTCAAGACTGCTTTGGCTATCCAGGGTCTTTTGTGTCTCCCTACAAATTTTAAGATTTTTTTTTCTTGTTCTGTAGAAAATGCCAAAAGTATTTTGATCAAGATTGCATTAAATCTGTAGATTGCTTTGGGTAGTATAGTCATTTTCACAATATTGATTCTTCTAATCCAAGAACATGGTATATGTCTCCATCTGTTTATATCATCTTTGATTTCTTTCATCAGCGTCTTATAGTTTTCTGAGTACAGGTCTTTTACTTCCTTAGGTAGGTTAATTCCTAGGTATTTTATTCTTTTTGTTGCAGTGGTAATGGGATTGTTTCCTTAATTTCTCTTTCTGATCTTTCATTGTTAGTGTATAGGAATGCAAGCAATTTCTGTGCATTAATTTTGTATCCTGCAACTTTACCAGATTCATTGATTAGCTCCAGTGGTTTTCTGGTGGCATCTTTAGGATTCTCTATCTATGATATCATGTCATCTGCAAACAGTGACAATTTTACTCCTTCTTTTCCTTTTTGTATTCCTTTTATTTCTTTTTCTTCTCTGATTGCCATGGCTAGGACTTCCAAAACTATGTTGAATAGCAGTGGTGAGAGTGGACATCCTCGTCTTGTTCCTGATCTTAGAGGAAACGCTTGCAGTTTTTCACCATTGAGAATGGTGTTTGCTGCGGGTTTGTCATATATGGCCTTTATTATGTTGAGGTAGTTTCCCTCTATGCCCACACTCTGCAGAGTTTTTATCGTAAATGGGTGTTGAATTTTCACAAAATCTTTTCCTTCATCTATTGAGATGATCATATGGTTTTATTCTACAATTTGTTAATATGGTGTATCACATTGATTTGTGTATATTGAAGAATCCTTGCATCCCTGGGATACACCCCACTTGATCATGGTGTATGATCCTTTTAATGTGTTGTTTGATTCTGTTTGCTAGTATTTGGTTGAGGATTTTTACATCTATATTCATCAGTGATATTGGTCTATAATTTTCTTTCCTTGTAGTATCTCTGTCTGATTTTGGTATCAGGGTGATGGTGGTCTGATAGAATGAGTTTGGGAGTGTTCCTTCCCCTGCAATTGTTTTGAAGAATTTGAGAAGGTTGGGTGTTAGCTCTTCCCTAATGTTTGATAGAATTCACCTGTGATGCCATCTGGTTCTGGACTTTTGTTTGTTGGAAGATTTTTAATCACAGTTTCAAATTCATTGCTTGTGATAGGTTTGTTCATATTTTCTATTTCTTCCTGGTTCAGTCTTGGAAGGTTATCCCTTTCTAAGAATTTGTCCATTTCTTCCAGGTTGTCCATTTTATTGGCATAGAGTTGCGTGTAGTAGTCTCTTAGGATGCTTTGTATTCCTGTGGTGTCTGTTGTAACTTCTCCTTTTTCACTTCTAATTTTGTTGATTTGAGTCCTCTCCCTCTTTTTCTTGAGTCTGGCTAAAGGTTGATCATTATTGCTTATCTTCTCAAAGAACCAGCTTTTAGGTTTATTGATCTTTGCTTTTGTTTTCTTTGTTTCTATTTCATTTATTTCTGCTCTGATCTTTAAGATTTCTTTCCTTCTACTAACTTTGGGTTTTGTTCTTCTTTCTCTAATTCCTCTAGGTGTAAGGTTAGATTGTTTATTTGAGATTTTTCTTGTTTCTTGAGGTAGGCTTGTATTGCTATAAACTTCCCTCTTAGAACTGCTTTTGCCGCATCCCATAGGTTTTGGATCATCGTGTTTTTGTTGTCATTTGTCTCTAGGTAGTTTTTGATTTCCTCTTTGATTTCTTCAGTGATCTCTTGGTTATTTAGTAACGCATTGTTTAGCCTCCATGTGTTTGTGTTTTTTACGGTTTTTTTCCGTGTAATTGATTTCTAATCTCATAGCATTGTGGTCGGAACAGCTGCTTGACATGATTTCAGTTTTCTTAAATTTACTGAGGCTTTGTGATCCAAGATGTGATCTATCCTGGAGAATGTTCCGTGTGCAGTTAAGAAGAACGTGTAATCTGCTGTTTTTGGATGGAATGACCTATAAATATCAATTAACTCTATCTGGTCTATTGTGTCATTTAAAGCTTGTGTTTCCTTATTAATTTTCTGTCTGGCTGATCTCCACTGGTATAAGTGAGCTGTTAAAGTCCCCCACTATTATTGTGTTACTGTTGATTTCCTCTTTTATAGCTGTTAGCAGTTGCCTTATACATTGAGGTGCTCCTATGTTGGGTACATATATATTTATAATTGTTATATCTTCTTCTTGGATTGATCCCTTGACCATTATGTAGTGTCTTTCCTTGTCTCTTGTAACATTCTTTATTTTAAAGTCTATTTTATCTGATATGAGTATTGCTACTCCAGCTTTCTTCTGATTTTCATTTGCATAGAGTATATTTTTCCATCGCCTCACTTTCAGTCTGTATGTGTCCCTAGGTCTGAAATGGGTCTCTTGTAGACAGCATATATATGGGTCTTGTTTTTGTATCCATTCAGCGAGCCTGTGTCTTTTGGTTGGAACATTTAGTGCATTCACGTTTAAGGTAATTATCGATATGTATGTTCCTATTACTATTTTCTTAATTGTTATGGGGTTGTCTTGGTGGGTCCTTTTCTTCTCTTGTGTTTCCCACTTAGAGAAGTTCCTTTAGCATTTGGTGTAAAGCTGGTTTCATGGTGCTGAATTCTCTTAGCTTTTGCTTGTCTGTAGGGCTTTTGATTTCTCCATCAAATATGAATGAGATCTTTGCAGGGTGGAGTAATCTTGGTTGTAGGTTCTTCCCTTTCATCACTTTAAATTGATCATGCTACTCCCTTCTGGCTTGTAGATAATCTGCTGAGAAATCAGCTGTTATCCTTATGGGAGTTCCCTTGTATGTTATTTGTCATTTTTCCCTTGCTGCTTTCAATAATTTTTCTTTGTCGTTAATTTTTGTCAATTTGATTACTATGTGTCTTGTCATTTTTCTCCTTTGGTTTATCCTGCCTGGGACTCTCTGTGCTTCTGGACTTGGGTGGCTATTTCTTTTCCCATGCTAGGGAAGTTTTTGACCATAATCTCTTCAAATATATTCTCGGGTCCTTTCTCTCTCTTCTCCTTCTGGGATCCCTATCATGCGAATGTTGTTGTGTTTAATGTTGTCCCAGAGGACTCTTGGGGTGTCTTCATTTATTTTCATTCTTTTTCTTTATTCTGTTCCATGGCAGTGATTTCCACCTTTCTGTCTTCCAGGTCACTTATCCGTTCTTCTGCCACAGTTATTCTGCTACTGATTCCTTCTAGTATATTTTTCATTTCAGTTATTACATTGTTCACCTCTGTTTGTTTGTTCTTTAATTCTTCTAGGTGTTTGTTCCTTAATTCTTCTAGGTCTTTGTTAAGCATTTCTTGTGTCTTCTCGATCTTTGCCTCCTTTCTTTTTCCAAGGTCTTGGCTCAAC
Source organism: Balaenoptera acutorostrata (assembly GCF_949987535.1). Lineage (NCBI taxonomy): Eukaryota > Metazoa > Chordata > Mammalia > Artiodactyla > Balaenopteridae > Balaenoptera > Balaenoptera acutorostrata. The sequence continues at coordinate 103,652 of NW_026645893.1, forward strand.
TTCACTATCATTATTCTGAATTCTTTTTCTGGAAGGTTCCCTATCTCCACGTCATTTCGTTTTTTTTTTTTCCTGGGGTTTTATCTTGTTCCTTGATCTGGTATAAAGTCCTCTGCCTTTTCATTTTGTCTATCTTTCTGTGAATGTGGTTTTCCTTCCACAGGCTGCAGAATTGTAGTTCTTCTTGCTTCTGCTGTCTGCTCTCTGGTGGATGAGTCTATCTTAGAGGCTTGTGCAAGCTTCCTGATGGGAGGGACTGGTGGTGGGTAGAGCTGGGTGTTGCTTTGGTGGGCAGAGCTTTAATCCGCTTGTCTGTGGATTAAATAAAACTTTAATAAAAAGTTTAATCCGCTTGTCTGCTGATGCATGGGGCTGGGTTCCCTCCCTGTTGGTTGTTTGGCCTGAGGCGACCCAGCACTGGAGCCTACCTTGCTCTTGGTGGGGCTAATGGCGGACTCTGGGAGGGCTCACACCAAGGAGTATTTCCCAGAACTTCTGCTGCCAGTGTCGTTGTCCTCACGGTGAGCCACAGCCACAGCCACCACCTGCCTCTGCAGGAGACCCTCTAAAAGTAGCAGGTAGTTCTGGTCATTCTCCTACAGGGTCACTGCTTCTTCCCCTGGGTCCTGATGTGCACACTACTTTGTGTGTGCCCTCCAAGAGTGGAGTATCTGAGTGGAGTTGAGACTCTGAGACTCTGCGTGGAGTCACACAGACTCTGGGTCCTGTGAAGCTTCGATGTTTTGTGGTTCTAGAAATCCTATAGGAGACGGTCCACAGCAGGTGAAGCTAATGTTGTCAGTAGAGGTGTTGAAGCCAAAGATCTGCAGTTCCGACTAGAGGTGCCGATGTACATACAGGACAAAATCATCTCGTGTGAATGTAGTTCAGGCATGTTTAAGATGAATGCAGTCATGTTAATGCCTACCATATTCTATCTTGAGCCTCTCCTCAGGGACCCCCTCCTCAGTTCCTGAGGCTCCTGTAAGTCATGTACAAGGGACTGGAAAGTGGGCTCTGTCCAGTCTGAGCCCTGAGTTACCCTGTGTGTATCTTAGGATGCTTTGTATTTCTGTGGTGTCTGTCTGTTGTAACATCATCTCTTTCATTTCAGATTTATTTGGGCCCTCTCTTTTTAAAAAAACATACTACTGTTGTCTTTTATTCTTTACAGAAGTTTAATAAGTGTTTGATCTACTATCCTTACCCTATGTATACTTTTTGCAGTGAGATTTTTACTTTTCTTTGTTTCCTTGTTACTATCAATAATTAGTGAGACTTCTTTTAAGCTACCTTCAACATTGCTTATAAAGCTGCTTTATTAGTGATGACAGAGCCTTAATGGAAGTCATGTTCTGGTTGTAAATTAGAATGCAATGTGCCAGCAAAAAGCCCCTTAAGTTTATGTCTCATTACTTCTTGTTCTTTTTTTAATTTAATTTTTATTTTTTGTCAGAGCAAATTTGATTAAAATGTTTTGTTTCTTCTAGGTGTGCAAGATGTGGTTCTTTTAAACATATACATATATCTATTCTTCTTTGCATCATTTTCCCATGTAGGTTATGACACAATGTTGAGCAGTCTTGTCTTGGTATTACATAGGTCTTTGGTGATTACATATTTCACATGTGTTTCTATATCTATCTTAACCCCAATATCCTAATGTATCCAATCCTCACACCTATCCATTTGCTGAACCATAAGTTTGTTTAATGAATCTGTGATTGCATTTCTCTGTGGAAATATCTTCATTGGTATGAATTTTTAGCTAAGACCTATAAGTGATATTATAGGATATGTGTCTTTGGCTTTCTGACTTAGTACAATTTGCCTGATTACCTCAAGAATCATACATGGTGCTGCAAATGGCATTGTTTCATTTTTTTCCCTGGCTAATATTCCATCTGTACGTGTACCAGTTCTTCTTTGGCCACGCACCTCTTGATGGACTTTCTGGTTGCCTCCATGTCTTGGCTATTGTAATACTGCTGCAATGCATATTTTCTTGCCTGTGTCTTTCCAGTTCTATCTTCTTATGTTATAGGCCAAGGAGTGGGCTTGCTGTATCATATGGTAGCTCAGTGTGTACGTTTTAAAGGCACCACCATTCAGTTCTCATTAGTGGCTCTTTCCAGGTTACGTCCCACTTAAAATTGAGGGTATGCATTTCTCCAAAACACCTTCAATATTTATTGTTTGTAGTTTTCTTGCTGATGGTTATTCTAACAGGTGCGAGCTGATACCTCTCTGTGGTTGAATTTGCATGTGTCCCAAAATCTGTTGAAATTGAGCTTTAAAGCATGCCCTTTCTATTTATCAAACTGTGATTACAGCTTAGTTCTTCAAAGTGTTTTCTTAAAGTAAGTGTCACATTTTGAAAATTTTTGGCCATTACCTCCCTCAAGACATTTTGAAGGCAGGTTTCATTTACAGCCCTGAAGTACTTGTTCATATGAAGTGACCATTAGCACAGGTTTGAAAGCTGCTTTGGTAGGTAACGGCCGGAGGGCGGGAGCCTTTCCACGTTCCCCAATCTGGTAACTAGGGAAGGAGCCTTCAGCCCCAAAAGTGTCCACCCTTATGTCTCATCCAGCTGTGGAACTAGATATGGTCAATCTAGGTTGCATCACAGCCCCTGAATGAATTGTGTGAGAATTTCTCTCTCTTTGAAAGTCTTTGTTTCATGGGTAATTAAAAGTAGTTTATTTTTATAATGGGGTTTAGCTGCTTTTCACTGCTGTGTTTATGCCGCTTTACACCCCCTTGACTCACTTACAGAGAGATATCAATACATAGGTTTTAAGATTCTTACTAGTCAGATATAGTCTTGTGCGGTGAATAGGGGGTGTTGAGTCCAGTTCACTGAGCAAGGAGTAGGTCTTGTCTATTACATATTGGGTTTATGGAACGGTATCTGAGCTAATTTGAAACCCTTGTTTTATGCATCACCCCACCACACCTTTCCCCTTCAGCAGCCATAGTGTGTTTTCTAAATGTGTGATTCTGTTCTGTTTTGTAATTCAGTTCAAGTGTAGCGGTTTTTACATTCCCTCTGTAAGTGATATCTTATGATAAGTGTCTTTTTCTGTGTGACTTATTTCACTTAGAATCTTCGTACCTAAATCCACTCATCATGCTGCTACGACTCTTATGACATTGATTTCATGGCTGAGTGATATTCCATTGTATATGAGGACCCAACTTCTTTATCCATTTTTCCCTTTCCTAGGATATTTAAGGTGTAATGAAGTGGGGGTTCTTGTCAACAGAGCAGCCCTAAACTTTGGGGTGCCTGTGTCTTGCTGATTTTTAGTTTTCCCAATTTATACGCCCATGAGTGGAAGTGCCCTATGCTCTCCAAGCTGTGTTTTTTAGATGTTTCAGAACACACCGTACACTTCTCCAGAGTGGCTGTTGGCAATTTATATCCCGCCCATCAGCGTAGCAAGGCTCCCATTTCTCCATGGCCGGTCCTGAATTTTTGGATTTGACACTTTTTTCCGCATGGCCCTTTTGCCCGCTGGGAAGCGAGACAACTTTGTAGCACTGTTTTCCCTTTCCAGGTTGCTTGGATGGCCAAAAAGGGCGTATGCGTTTTTTCCTGAATATATTCAGGAAAAAACGCATACGCCCTTTTTGGCCAAGGGCATCATTGTCCACGTTTTTCCGCTCTTCATGTGCTTTCAAAGCGATTCGAATCTACCTCCTGAAAACTGTTTCCTGCAATTCTGCCTTGCTTTCAAATCCTCTTCGTTGCCTTCCCTCAATATATTTGTGGACGAGAGTTATCATTTAAAACTCTGCAGGTTTGTGAATTGCAGTGCCCCTGAGCTCCATTTTTCAAGTCGCTATTTGGGAGCTGGCCGCAAAAGCGCATGATTGCTTCAGGCCCTCTTCTGGTTCTGGGGGGCAGGCTGAGGCTGTGGTTAATTCTTCTTCCTGATGGGAAAATAGAGTGACCTGTGCCAGTCCCAACCACTAGAGCTAGTCTCTCATTGGTTCCCCCTCTTCCCGTTCATCCTCAGGACAAATTGCAACCTATACGGAACAGGAGGTTAAAGGTGCTGATTCTCCAAGGAGGGAGATGGCTAGTAAAGGGGCTGGAATAGCGAACCCGAGCACAAGGAGATGAGAAATGAGGTGCGTTTTAGAAACCTTTCCCGATCACACGGTGTACCATCTTCTGGGTTTCTCATGCACGTTTTCGACGTAGGAAGATGCCCTTGATCCTGGGGATTTGGGACCCATGGGATGGGTACCATGCAGTATTACTTTAAAGGGTCTGCGTTGGCTCACCCAACCTCACCAAACCTCTCAGCCCCAAGAGTGTCCACCCTTATGTCTCAATCAGCTGTGGGTCTAGATATGGTCATTCCAGGTTGCATCACAGCCCCTGAACGAATTTTGGAAGAATTTCTCTCTCTTTCACTGTCTTTGTTTCACGGGTTTTGAAAAGACATTTATTCTTATAATGGGGTTTAGCTGCTTTTCACGGCTGTGTTTATGCCGTGTTACAGCCCCTTAACTCACTTACAGAGAGATATCAATACATAGGTTTGAAGATTCTTACTAGTCAGATATATTCTTGTGCGGTGAATAGGGGGTGTTGAGTCCAGTTCACTGAGCAAGGAGTAGGTCTTTTCTATTACATATTGGTTTTATGGAACGGTATCGGAGCTAATTTGAAACCCTTGTTTTATGCATCACCCCACCTCACCTTTCCCGTTAAGCAGCCATAGTGTGTTTTCTAAACGTGTGACTCTGTTCTGTTTTGTAATTCACTTCACCTGTAGCGGTTTCTACATTCCCTCTATAAGTGCTATCTTATGATAAGTGTCTTTTTCTGTGTGACTTATTTCACTTAGAATCGTCGTACCTAAGTCCACAAATCGTGCTGCTACTAGCCTTATGACGTTGATTTCATGGCTGAGTGATAATCCATTGTACATGAGGACCTCAACTTCTTTATCCATTTTTCTCTTTCCTAGGATATTGAAGGTGTAATGAAGTGGGGGTTCTTGTCAACAGAGCAGCCCTAAACTTTGGGGTGCCTGTGTCTTGCTGATTTTTAGTTTTCCCAATTTATAGGCCCATAAGTGTAAGTGCCCTATGCTCTCCAAGCTGTGTTTTTTAGATGTTTCAGGACACACTGTACACTTCTCCAGAGTGGCTGTTGTCAATTTACATCCCACCCATCAGCGTAGAAAGGCTCCCATTTCTCCATGGCCGGTCCTGCATTTCTGGTTTGGACACTTTATTCCGCATGGCCCTTTTGCCCGCTGGGAAGCGAGACTTCTTTGGAGCGTTGATTTTCCTTTCCAGGTGGCTTGGTTGGCCAAAAAGGGCGTATGCGTTTTTTCCTGAATATATTCAGGAAAAAAAGCATACGCCCTTTTTGGCCAAGGGCATCATTGTCCACGTTTTGCCGCTTTTCATGTGCTTTCAAGGCGATTCGAATCTACCTCCTGAAATCTGTTTCCTGCAATTCTGCCTTGCTTTCAAAGCCTCTTCGTTGACTTCCCTTAATATATTTGTGGACGAGAGTTATCATTTAAAACTCGGCAGGTTTGTGAATTGCAGTGCCCCTGAGCTCCATTTTTCAACTCGCTTTTTTGGGAGCTGGCCGCAAAAGCGCAGGATTGCTTCAGGCCCTCTTCTGGTTCTGGGGGGCAGGCTGAGCTTGTGCTTAATTCTTCTTCCTGATGGGAAAATAGAGTGACCTGTGCCTGTCCCAACAACTAGAGCTAGTCTCTCTTTGGTTCCCCCTCTTCCCGTTCATCCTCAGGATAAATTGCAACCTGTACGGAACAGGAGGTTAAAGGTGCTGATTCTCCAAGGAGGGAGATGGCTAGTAAAGGGGCTGGACTGGCGAACCCGAGCACAAGGAGATGAGAAATGAGGTGCGTTTTAGAAACCTTTCCCGATCACACAGTGTACCATCTTCTGGGTTTCTCATGCACGTTTTCGACGTAGGAAGATGCCCTTGAACCTGGGGATTTGGGACCATTGGGATGGGTACCATGCAGTATTACTTTAAAGGGTGTGCGTTGGCTCACCCAACCTCACCAAACCTGTCAGCCCCATGAGTGTCCACCCTTATGTCTCAATCAGCTGTGGGTCTAGATATGGTCAATCCAGGTTGCATCACAGCCCCTGAACGAATTTTGTAAGAATTTCTCTCTCTTTCACTGTCTTTGTTTCACGGGTTTTGAAAAGTAATTTATTTTTATAATGGGGTTTAGCTGCTTTTCACGGCTGTGTTTATGCCGCTTTACACCCCCTTGACTCACTTACAGAGAGATATCAATACATAGGTTTGAAGATTCTTACTAGTCATATATATTCTTGTGCGGTGAATAGGGGGTGTTGAGTCCAGTTCACTGAGCAAGGAGTAGGTCTTGTCTATTACATATTGGGTTTATGGAACGGTATCAGAGCTAATTTAAAACCCTTGTTTTATGCATCACCCCACCTCACCTTTCCCGTTCAGCAGCCATATTGTGTTTTCTAAACGTGTGACTCTGTTCTGTTTTGTAATTTAGTTCAAGTGTAGCAGTTTTTACATTCCCTCTATAAGTGCTATCTTATGATAAGTGTCTTTTTCTGTGTGACTTATTTCACTTAGAATCGTCATACCTTAATCCAATCATCGTGCTGCTACTAGCCTTATGACGTTGATTTCATGGCTGAGTGATATTCCATTGTACATGAGGACCCCAACTTCATTATCCATTTTTCTCTTTCCTGGGATATTTAAGGTGTAAAGAAGTGGGGGTTCTTGTCAACAGAGCAGCCCTAAACTTTGGGGTGCCTGTGTCTTGCTGATTTTTAGTTTTCCCAATTTATACGCCCATGAGTGTAAGTGCCCTATGTGCTCCAAGCTGTGTTTTTTAGATGTTTCAGGACACACCGTACACTTCTCCAGAATGGCTGTTGGCAATTTACATCCCGCCCATCAGCGTAGCAAGTTTCCCATTTCTCCATGGCCGCTCCTGCATTTCTGGTTTTGACACTTTTTTCTGCATGGCCCTTTTGCCCGCTGGGAAGCCAGACTTCTTTGGAGCGCTGATTTGCCTTTACAGGTTGTTTGGTTGGCCAGAAAGGACGTATGCGTTTTTTCCTGAATATATTCAGGAAAAAACGCATACGCCCTTTTTGGCCAAGGGCATCATTGTCCACGTTTTGCCGCTTTTCATGAGCTTTCAAGGCGATACGAATCTACCTCCTGAAATCTGTTTCCTGCAATTCTGCCTTGCTTTCACATCCTCTTCGTTGCCTTCCCTCAATATATTTGTGGACGAGAGTTGTCATTTATAACTCTGCAGGTTTGTGAATTGTAGTGCCCCTGAGCTCCATTTTTCAAGTCGCTTTTTGGGAGCTGGCCGGAAAAGCGCAGGATTGCTTCAGGGCCTCTTCTGGTTCTGGGGGGCAGGCTGAGGCTGTGGTTAATTCTTCTTCCTGATGGGAAAATAGAGTGACCTGTGCCTGTCCCAACCACTAGAGCTAGTCTCTCATTGGTTCCCCATCTTCCCGTTCAACCTCAGGACAAATTGCAACCTGTACGGAACAGAAGGTTAAAGGTGCTGATTCTCCAAGGAGGGAGATGGCTAGTAAACGGGCTGGAATGGAGAACCCGAGCAAAAGGAGATGAGAAATGAGGTGCGTTTTAGAAACCTTTCCCGATCACACGGTGTACCATCTTCTGGGTTTCCCATGCACGTTTTTGACGTAGGAAGATGCCCTTGAACCTGGAGATTAGGGACCCATCAAGAAATCACATTAAGGTTCTCTTTTTAACGTGTTCCTTAAAACACTAGTGCTTAGGAAATCTATTGGAGGCAGAAGCAGTCAAGGGTAGCTTAGGTTTGGGGTTGGGGTGAGGGTTAGGGTACGGCTTAGGGTACGGGTTCGGGGAGGGGTTCGGGTAGGGCGTAGGGTATGGGTTAGGGTTAGGGTTAGTCTTAGAGGTAGGGCTCGGTTTAGGGTACGGGCTAGGATTAGAGTACGCGTTAGGGTTAGGGTAGGGGTTAGGGTTAGTGTACGCGTTAGGGTTAGGGTCGTTATCAAACCTATCCCACTCTCTAGATACCCCTTAGCACGTAAAGGAATATTATTTGGGGGTCCCGCCATGGAGAAGAGTTTAGACACTAGGAGAAGATAAGGAACACACCCATTATCAAGAAATCACATTAGGATTCTCTTTTTAACCTGTTCCTTAAAATATTAGTGCTTAGGAAATCTATTGGAGGCAGAAGGCGTCAAGGGTAGCTTAGGTTTAGGGTTAGGGTTAGGGTGAGGGTTAGGGTACGGCTTAGGGTACGGGTTGAGGGAGGGGTTCGGGTAGGGCGTAGGGTATGGGTTAGGGTTAGGGTTAGTGTTAGGGTTAGGGCTCGGTTTAGGGTACGGGTTAGGTTTAGGGTACGCGTTAGGGTTAGGGTAGCGGTTAGGGTTAGGGTACGCTTTAGGGTGAGATTAGTTATTAAACCTATCCCACTCTCTAGATACCCCTTAGCACGTAAAGGAATATTATTTGGGGGTCCAGCCATGGAGAAGAGCTTAGACACTAGGAGAAGATAAGGAACACACCCATTATCAAGAAATCACATTAGGATTCTCTTTTTAACCTGTTCCTGAAAACACTAGTGCTTAGGAATCCTATTGGAGGCAGAAGCAGTCAAGGGTAGCTTAGGGTTAGGGTTAGGTTTAGGGTGAGGGTTAGGGTACGGCTTAGGGTACGGGTTCGGGGAGGGGTTCGGGTAGGGAGTAGGGTATGGGTTAGGGTTAGGGTTAGCGCTAGTGTTAGGGTTATGGCTCGGTTTAGGGTACGGGTTAGGATTAGGTTACGCGTGAGTGTTAGGGTAGGGGTTAGGGTTAGGGTACGCGATAGGGTGAGGTTAGTTATTAAACCTATCCCACTCTCTAGATACCCCTTAGCACGTAAAGGAATATTATTTGGGGGTCCAGCCATGGAGAAGAGTTTAGACACTAGGAGAAGATAAGGAACACACCCATTATCAAGAAATCACATTAGGATTCTCTTTTTAACATGTTCCTTAAAACACTAGTGCTTAGGAAATCTATTGGAGGCAGAAGCAGTCAAGGGTAGCTTAGTGTTAGAGTTAGGGTTAGGGTGAGGGTTAGGGTACGGCTTAGGGTACGGGTTCGGGGAGGGGTTCGGGTAGGGCTTAGGGTATGGGTTAGGGTTAGGGTTAGGGTTAGTGTTAGGGTTAGGGCTCGGTTTAGGATACGGGTTAGGATTAGGGTACGCGTTAGTGTTAGGGTAGGGGTTAGGGTTAGGGTATGCGATAGGGTGAGGTTAGTTATTAAACCAATCCCACTCTGTAGATACCCCTTAGCACGTACAGGAATATTATTTGGGGGTCCAGCCATGGAGAAGTGTTTAGACACTAGGAGAAGATAAGGAACACACCCATTATCACGAAATCACATTAGGATCCTCTTTTTAACCTGTTCTTTAAAACACTAGTGCTTAGGAAATCTATTGGAGGCAGAAGCAGTCAAGGGTAGCTTAGGGTTAGGGTTAGGGTTAGGGTTAGGGTTAGGGTATGGCTTACGGTACGGGTTTCGGGGAGGGGTTCGGGTAGGGCGTAGGGTATGGGTTAGGGTTAGGGTTAGTGTTAGGGTTCGGGCTCGGTTTAGGGTACGGGTTAGGATTAGGGTACGCGTTAGTGTTAGGGTAGGGGTTAGGGTTATGGTATGCACTAGGGTGAGGGTAGTTATTAAACCTATCCCACTCTCTAGATACCCCTTAGCACGTAAAGGAATATTATTTGGGGGTCCAGCCATGGAGAAGATTTTAGACACTAGGAGAAGATAAGGAACACACCCATTATCAAGAAATCACATTAGGATTCTCTTTTTAACCTGTTCCTTAAAACACTAGTGCTTAGGAAATCTATTGGAGGCAGAAGCAATCAAGGGTAGCTTAGGATTAGGGTTAGAGTTAGGGTGAGGGTTAGGGTACGGCTTAGGGTACGGGTTCGGGGAGGGGTTTGGGTACGGCGTAGGGTATGGGGTAGGGTTAGGGTTAGGGTTAGTGTTAGTGTTAGGGCTCGGTTTAGGGTACGGGTTAGGATTAGGGTACGCGTTATGGTTAGGGTAGCGGTTAGGGTTAGGGTACGCTTTAGGGTGAGAGTAGTTATTAAACCTATCCCACTCTCTAGATACCCCTTAGCACGTAAAGGAATATTATTTGAGGGTCCTGCAATGGAGAATAGCTTAGACACTAGGAGAAGATAAGGAAAACACCCATTATCAAGAAATCACATTAGGATTCTCTTTTTAACCTGTTCCTCAAAACACTAGTGCTTAGGAAATCTATTGGAGGCAGAAGCAGTCAAGGGGAACTTAGGGTTAGGGTTAGGTTTAGGGTGAGGGTTAGGTTACGGCTTAGGGTACGGGTTCGGGGACGGGTTCGGGTAGGGCGTAGGGTATGGGTTAGGGTTAGGGTTAGCGCTAGTGTTAGGGTTAGGGCTCGGTTTAGGGTACGGGTTAGGATTAGGTTACGCATTAGGTTTAGGGTAGGGGTTAGGGTTAGGGTACGCATTAGGGTTAGGGTTAGGGTTAGGGCTCGGTTTAGGGTAAGGGTTAGGATTAGGGTACGCGTTAGTGTTAGGGTAGGGGTTAGGGTTAAGGTACGCGATAGTGTGAGGTTAGTTATTAAACCTATCCCACTCTCTAGATACCCCTTATCACGTAAAGGAATATTATTTGGGGGTCCAGCCATGGAGAAGATTTTAGACACGAGGAGAAGATAAGGAACACACCCATTATCAAGAAATCACATTAGGATTCTCTTTTTAACCTGTTCCTTAAAACACTAGTGCTTAGGAAATCTATTGGAGGCAGAAGCAGTCAAGGGTAGCTTAGGGTTAGGGTGAGGGTTAGGGTATGGCTTAGGGTACGTGTTCGGGTAGGGCGTTGGGTATGGGTTAGGGTTAGGGTTAGGGTTAGTGTTAGGGTTAGGGCTCGGTTTAGGGTACGGGTTAGGATTAGGGTACGCGTTAGGGTTAGGGTAGGGGTTAGGTTTAGCGTACGCGTTAGGGTGAGGGTAGTTATTAAACCTATCACACTCTCTAGATACCCCTTAGCACGTAAAGGAATATTATTTGGGGGTCCAGCCATGGAGAAGAGTTTAGACACGAGGAGAAGATAAGGAACACACCCATTATCAAGAAATCACATTAGGATTCTCTTTTTAACCTGTTCCTTAAAACACTAGTGCTTAAGAAATCTATTGGAGGCAGAAGCAGTCAAGGGTAGCTTAGGGTTAGGTTTAGGGTTAGGGTACGGCTTAGGGTACGGGTTCGGGGAGGGGTTCGGTTAGGGCGTAGGGTATGGGTTAGGGTTAGGGTTAGGGTTAGTGTTAGGGTTAGGGCTCGGTTTAGGGTACGGGTTAGGATTAGGGTATGCGTTAGGGTTAGGGTAGGTGTTAGGGTTAGGGTACGCATTAGGGTGAGGGTAGTTATTAAACCTATCCCACTCTCTAGATACCCCCTAGCACGTAAAGGAATATTATTTGGGGGTCCAGCCATGGAGAAGTGTTTACACACTAGGAAAATATAAGGAACACACCCATTATCACGAAATCACATTAGGATTCTCTTTTTAACCTGTTCCTTAAAACACTAGTGCTTAGGAAATCAATTGGAGGCAGAAGCAGTCAAGGGTAGCTTAGGGTTAGGGTTAGGGTTAGGGTTAGGGTTAGGGTTAGGGTTAGGGTTCGGGCTCGGTTTAGGGTACGGGTTAGGATTAGGGTACGCGTTAGTGTTAGGGTAGGGGTTAGGGTTATGGTACGCACTAGGGTGAGGGTAGTTATTAAACCTATCCCACTCTCTAGATACCCCTGAGCACGTAAAGGAATATTATTTGGGGGTCCAGCCATGGAGAAGAGTTTAGACACTAGGAGAAGATAAGGAACACACCCATTATCAAGAAATCACATTAGGATTCTCTTTTTAACCTGTTCCTTAAAACACTAGTGCTTAGGAAATCTATTGGAGGCAGAAGCAGTCAAGAGTAGCTTAGGGTTAGGGTTAGGGTTAGGGTGAGGGTTAGGGTATGGCTTAGGGTACGGGTTCGGGTAGGGCGTAGGGTATGGGTTAGGGTTAGGGTTAGGGTTAGGGTTAGGGTTCGGGCTCGGTTTAGGGTACGGGTTAGGATTAGGGTACGCGTTAGTGTTAGGGTAGGGGTTAGGGTTAGGGTACGCGTTAGGGTGAGGGTAGTTATTAAACCTATCACACTCTCTAGATACCCCTTAGCACGTAAAGGAATATTATTTGGGGGTCCAGCCATGGAGAAGAGTTTAGACACTAGGAGAAGATAAGGAGCACACCCATTATCAAGAAATCACATTAGGATTCTCTTTTTAACCTGTACCTTAAAACACTAGTGCTTAGGAAATCTATTGGTGGCAGAAGCAGTCAAGGGTAGCTTAGGGTTAGGGTTAGGGTTAGGGTGAGGGTTAGGGTACGGCTTAGGGTACGGGTTCGGGGAGGGATTCGGGTAGGGCGTAGGGTATGGGTTAGGGTTAGGGTTAGGGCTAGAGTTAGGGTTAGGGCTCGGTTTAGGGTACGGGTTAGGATTAGGGTACGCGTTAGTGTTAGGGTAGGGGTTAGGGTTATGGTACGCACTAGGGTGAGGGTAGTTATTAAACCTATCCCACTCTCTAGATACCCCTTAGCACGTAAAGGAATATTATTTGGGGGTCCAGCCATGGAGTAGAGTTTAGACACTAGGAAAAGATAAGGAACACACCCATTATCAAGAAATCACATTAGGATTCTCTTTTTAACCTGTTCCTTAAAACACTAGTGCTTAGGAAATCTTTTGGAGGCAGAAGCAATCAAGGGTAGCTTAGGGTTAGGGTTAGAGTTAGGGTGAGGGTTAGGGTACGGCTTAGGTTACGGGTTCGGGGAGGGGTTTGGGTAGGGCGTAGGGTATGGGTTAGGTTTAGGGTTAAGGTTAGTGTTAGTGTTAGGGCTCGGTTTAGGGTACGGGTTAGGATTACGGTACGCGTTAGGGTTAGGGTAGCGGTTAGGGTTAGGGTACGCTTTAGGGTGAGAGTAGTTATTAAACCTATCCCACTCTCTAGATACCCCTTAGCACGTAAAGGAATATTATTTGGGGGTCCAGCCATGGAGAAGAGCTTAGACACTAGGAGAAGATAAGGAACACACCCATTATCAAGAAATCACATTAGGATTCTCTTTTTAACCTGTTCCTGAAAACACTAGTGCTTAGGAATCCTATTGGAGGCAGAAGCAGTCAAGGGTAGCTTAGGGTTAGGGTTAGGTTTAGGGTGAGGGTTAGGGTACGGCTTAGGGTACGGGTTCGGGGAGGGGTTCGGGTAGGGCGTAGGGTATGGGTTAGGGTTAGGGTTAGCGCTAGTGTTACGGTTAGGGCTCGGTTTAGGGTACGGGTTAGGATTAGGTTACGCGTGAGTGTTAGGGTAGGGGTTAGGGTTAGGGTACGCGATAGGGTGAGGTTAGTTATTAAACCTATCCCACTCTCTAGATACCCCTTAGCACGTAAAGGAATATTATTTGGGGGTCCAGCCATGGAGAAGAGTTTAGACACTAGGAGAAGATAAGGAACACACCCATTATCACGAAATCACATTAGGATCCTCTTTTTAACCTGTTCTTTAAAACACTAGTGCTTAGGAAATCTATTGGAGGCAGAAGCAGTCAAGGGTAGCTTAGGTTTAGGGTTAGGGTTAGGGTTAGGGTTAGGGTATGGCTTACGGTACGGGTTTCGGGGAGGGGTTCGGGTAGGGCGTAGGGTATGGGTTAGGGTTAGGGTTAGTGTTAGGGTTCGGGCTCGGTTTAGGGTACGGGTTAGGATTAGGGTACGCGTTAGTGTTAGGGTAGGGGTTAGGGTTATGGTACGCACTAGGGTGAGGGTAGTTATTAAACCTATCCCACTCTCTAGATACCCCTTAGCACGTAAAGGAATATTATTTGGGGGTCCAGCCATGGAGAAGATTTTAGACACTAGGAGAAGATAAGGAACACACCCATTATCAAGAAATCACATTAGGATTCTCTTTTTAACCTGTTCCTTAAAACACTAGTGCTTAGGAAATCTATTGGAGGCAGAAGCAATCAAGGGTAGCTTAGGATTAGGGTTAGAGTTAGGGTGAGGGTTAGGGTACGGCTTAGGGTACGGGTTCGGGGAGGGGTTTGGGTAGGGCGTAGGGTATGGGTTAGGGTTAGGGTTAGGGTTAGTGTTAGTGTTAGGGCTCGGTTTAGGGTACGGGTTAGGATTAGGATACGCGTTATGGTTAGGGTAGCGGTTAGGGTTAGGGTACGCTTTAGGGTGAGAGTAGTTATTAAACCTATCCCACTCTCTAGATACCCCTTAGCACGTAAAGGAATATTATTTGGGGGTCCTGCAATGGAGAATAGCTTAGACACTAGGAGAAGATAAGGAAAACACCCATTATCAAGAAATCACATTAGGATTCTCTTTTTAACCTGTTCCTTAAAACACTAGTGCTTAGGAAATCTATTGGAGGCAGAAGCAGTCAAGGGGAACTTAGGGTTAGGGTTAGGTTTAGGGTGAGGGTTAGGGTACGGCTTAGGGTACGGGTTCGGGGAGGGGTTCGGGTAGGGCGTAGGGTATGGGTTAGGGTTAGGGTTAGCGCTAGTGTTAGGGTTAGGGCTCGGTTTAGGGTACGGGTTAGGATTAGGGTACGCATTAGGGTTAGGGTAGGGGTTAGGGTTAGGGTACGCATTAGGGTTAGGGTTAGGGTTAGGGCTCGGTTTAGGGTAAGGGTTAGGATTAGGGTACGCATTAGTGTTAGGGTAGGGGTTAGGGTTAGGGTACGCGATAGTGTGAGGTTAGTTATTAAACCTATCCCACTCTCTAGATACCCCTTAGCACGTAAAGGAATATTATTTGGGGGTCCAGCCATGGAGAAGAGCTTAGACACTAGGAGAAGATAAGGAACACACCCATTATCAAGAAATCACATTAGGATTCTCTTTTTAACCTGTTCCTGAAAACACTAGTGCTTAGGAATCCTATTGGAGGCAGAAGCAGTCAAGGGTAGCTTAGGGTTAGGGTTAGGGTTAGGGTGAGGGTTAGGGTACGGCTTAGGGTACGGGTTCGGGGAGGGGTTCGGGTAGGGCGTAGGGTATGGGTTAGGGTTAGGGTTAGCGCTAGTGTTAGGGTTAGGGCTCGGTTTAGGGTACGGGTTAGGATTAGGTTACGCGTGAGTGTTAGGGTAGGGGTTAGGGTTAGGGTACGCGATAGGGTGAGGTTAGTTATTAAACCTATCCCACTCTCTAGATACCCCTTAGCACGTAAAGGAATATTATTTGGGGGTCCAGCCATGGAGAAGAGTTTAGACACTAGGAGAAGATAAGGAACACACCCATTATCAAGAAATCACATTAGGATTCTCTTTTTAACATGTTCCTTAAAACACTAGTGCTTAGGAAATCTATTGGAGGCAGAAGCAGTCAAGGGTAGCTTAGTGTTAGAGTTAGGGTTAGGGTGAGGGTTAGGGTACGGCTTAGGGTACGGGTTCGGGGAGGGGTTCGGTTAGGGCTTAGGGTATGGGTTAGGGTTAGGGTTAGGGTTAGTGTTAGGGTTAGGGCTCGGTTTAGGATACGGGTTAGGATTAGGGTACGCGTTAGTGTTAGGGTAGGGGTTATGGTTAGGGTACGCGATAGGGTGAGGTTAGTTATTAAACCAATCCCACTCTCTAGATACCCCTTAGCACGTAAAGGAATATTATTTGGGGGTCCAGCGATGGAGAAGTGTTTAGACACTAGGAGAAGATAAGGAACACACCCATTATCACGAAATCACATTAGGATCCTCTTTTTAACCTATTCTTTAAAACACTAGTGCTTAGGAAATCTATTGGAGGCAGAAGCAGTCAAGGGTAGCTTAGGGTTAGGGTTAGGGTTAGGGTTAGGGTTAGGGTATGGCTTACGGTACGGGTTTCGGGGAGGGGTTCGGGTAGGGCGTAGGGTATGGGTTAGGGTTAGGGTTAGTGTTAGGGTTCGGGCTCGGTTTAGGGTACGGGTTAGGATTAGGGTACGCGTTAGTGTTAGGGTAGGGGTTAGGGTTATGGTATGCACTAGGGTGAGGGTAGTTATTAAACCTATCCCACTCTCTAGATACCCTTTAGCACGTAAAGGAATATTATTTGGGGGTCCAGCCATGGAGAAGATTTTAGACACTAGGAGAAGATAAGGAACACACCCATTATCAAGAAATCACATTAGGATTCTCTTTTTAACCTGTTCCTTAAAACACTAGTGCTTAGGAAATCTATTGGAGGCAGAAGCAATCAAGGGTAGCTTAGGATTAGGGTTAGAGTTAGGGTGAGGGTTAGGGTACGGCTTAGGGTACGGGTTCGGGGAGGGGTTTGGGTACGGCGTAGGGTATGGGGTAGGGTTAGGGTTAGGGTTAGTGTTAGTGTTAGGGCTCGGTTTAGGGTACGGGTTAGGATTAGGGTACGCGTTATGGTTAGGGTAGCGGTTAGGGTTAGGGTACGCTTTAGGGTGAGAGTAGTTATTAAACCTATCCCACTCTCTAGATACCCCTTAGCACGTAAAGGAATATTATTTTGGGGTCCTGCAATGGAGAATAGCTTAGACACCAGGAGAAGATAAGGAAAACACCCATTATCAAGAAATCACATTAGGATTCTCTTTTTAACCTGTTCCTTAAAACACTAGTGCTTAGGAAATCTATTGGAGGCAGAAGCAGTCAAGGGGAACTTAGGGTTAGGGTTAGGTTTAGGGTGAGGGTTAGGGTACGGCTTAGGGTACGGGTTCGGGGAGGGGTTCGGGTAGGGCGTAGGGTATGGTTTAGGGTTAGGGTTAGCGCTAGTGTTAGGGTTAGGGCTCGGTTTAGGGTACGGGTTAGGATTAGGGTACGCATTAGGGTTAGGGTAGGGGTTAGGGTTAGGGTACGCATTAGGGTTAGGGTTAGGGTTAGGGCTCGGTTTAGGGTAAGGGTTAGGATTAGGGTACGCGTTAGTGTTAGGGTAGGGGTTAGGGTTAGGGTACGCGATAGTGTGAGGTTAGTTATTAAACCTATCCCACTCTCTAGATACCCCTTAGCACGTAAAGGAATATTATTTGGGGTTCCAGCCATGGAGAAGATTTTAGACACGAGGAGAAGATAAGGAACACACCCATTATCAAGAAATCACATTAGGATTCTCTTTTTAACCTGTTCCTTAAAACACTAGTGCTTAGGAAATCTATTGGAGGCAGAAGCAGTCAAGGGTAGCTTAGGGTTAGGGTGAGGGTTAGGGTATGGCTTAGGGTACGGGTTCGGGTAGGGCGTTGGGTATGGGTTAGGGTTAGGGTTAGGGTTAGTGTTAGGGTTAGGGCTCGGTTTAGTGTACGGGTTAGGATTAGGGTACGCGTTAGGGTTAGGGTAGGGGTTAGGGTTAGCGTACGCGTTAGGGTGAGGGTAGTTATTAAACCTGTCACACTCTCTAGATACCCCTTAGCACGTAAAGGAATATTATTTGGGGGTCCAGACATGGAGAAGAGTTTAGACACGAGGAGAAGATAAGGAACACACCCATTATCAAGAAATCACATTAGGATTCTCTTTTTAACCTGTTCCTTAAAACACTAGTGCTTAGGAAATCTATAGGAGGCAGAAGCAGTCAAGGGTAGCTTAGGGTTAGGTTTAGGGTTAGGGTACGGCTTAGGGTACGGGTTCGGGGAGGGGTTCGGGTAGGGCGTAGGGTATGGGTTAGGGTTAGGGTTAGGGTTAGTGTTAGGGTTAGGGCTCGGTTTAGGGTACGGGTTAGGATTAGGGTATGCGTTAGGGTTAGGGTAGGTGTTAGGGTTAGGGTACGCATTAGGGTGAGGGTAGTTATTAAACCTATCCCACTCTCTAGATACCCCCTAGCACGTAAAGGAATATTATTTGGGGGTCCAGCCATGGAGAAGTGTTTAGACACTAGGAAAATATAAGGAACACACCCATTATCACGAAATCACATTAGGATTCTCTTTTTAACCTGTTCCTTAAAACACTAGTGCTTAGGAAATCAATTGGAGGCAGAAGCAGTCAAGGGTAGCTTAGGGTTAGGGTTAGGGTTAGGGTTAGGGTTAGGGTTAGGGTTAGGGTTCGGGCTCGGTTTAGGGTACGGTTTAGTATTAGGGTACGCGTTAGTGTTAGGGTAGGGGTTAGGGTTATGGTACGCACTAGGGTGAGGGTAGTTATTAAACCTATCCCACTCTCTAGATACCCCTTAGCACGTAAAGGAATATTATTTGGGGGTCCAGCCATGGAGAAGATTTTAGACACTAGGAGAAGATAAGGAACACACCCATTATCAAGAAATCACATTAGGATTCTCTTTTTAACCTGTTCCTTAAAACACTAGTGCTTAGGAAATCTATTGGAGGCAGAAGCAATCAAGGGTAGCTTAGGATTAGGGTTAGAGTTAGGGTGAGGGTTAGGGTACGGCTTAGGGTACGGGTTCGGGGAGGGGTTTGGGTAGGGCGT
The DNA here is from genome assembly GCF_949987535.1 of Balaenoptera acutorostrata. Taxonomy (NCBI): domain Eukaryota; kingdom Metazoa; phylum Chordata; class Mammalia; order Artiodactyla; family Balaenopteridae; genus Balaenoptera; species Balaenoptera acutorostrata. Next base: position 122,168 of record NW_026645893.1, read on the forward strand.
AGGGTATGGGTTAGGGTTAGGGTTAGGGTTAGTGTTAGTGTTAGGGCTCGGTTTAGGGTACGGGTTAGGATTAGGATACGCGTTATGGTTAGGGTAGCGGTTAGGGTTAGGGTACGCTTTAGGGTGAGAGTAGTTATTAAACCTATCCCACTCTCTAGATACCCCTTAGCACGTAAAGGAATATTATTTGGGGGTCCTGCAATGGAGAATAGCTTAGACACTAGGAGAAGATAAGGAAAACACCCATTATCAAGAAATCACATTAGGATTCTCTTTTTAACCTGTTCCTTAAAACACTAGTGCTTAGGAAATCTATTGGAGGCAGAAGCAGTCAAGGGGAACTTAGGGTTAGGGTTAGGTTTAGGGTGAGGGTTAGGGTACGGCTTAGGGTACGGGTTCGGGGAGGGGTTCGGGTAGGGCGTAGGGTATGGGTTAGGGTTAGGGTTAGCGCTAGTGTTAGGGTTAGGGCTCGGTTTAGGGTACGGGTTAGGATTAGGGTACGCATTAGGGTTAGGGTAAGGGTTAGGGTTAGGGTACGCATTAGGGTTAGGGTTAGGGTTAGGGCTCGGTTTAGGGTAAGGGTTAGGATTAGGGTACGCGTTAGTGTTAGGGTAGGGGTTAGGGTTAGGGTACGCGATAGTGTGAGGTTAGTTATTAAACCTATCCCACTCTCTAGATACCCCTTAGCACGTAAAGGAATATTATTTGGGGGTCCAGCCATGGAGAAGAGCTTAGACACTAGGAGAAGATAAGGAACACACCCATTATCAAGAAATCACATTAGGATTCTCTTTTTAACCTGTTCCTGAAAACACTAGTGCTTAGGAATCCTATTGGAGGCAGAAGCAGTCAAGGGTAGCTTAGGGTTAGGGTTAGGGTTAGGGTGAGGGTTAGGGTACGGCTTAGGGTACGGGTTCGGGGAGGGGTTCGGGTAGGGCGTAGGGTATGGGTTAGGGTTAGGGTTAGCGCTAGTGTTAGGGTTAGGGCTCGGTTTAGGGTACGGGTTAGGATTAGGTTACGCGTGAGTGTTAGGGTAGGGGTTAGGGTTAGGGTACGCGATAGGGTGAGGTTAGTTATTAAACCTATCCCACTCTCTAGATACCCCTTAGCACGTAAAGGAATATTATTTGGGGGTCCAGCCATGGAGAAGAGTTTAGACACTAGGAGAAGATAAGGAACACACCCATTATCAAGAAATCACATTAGGATTCTCTTTTTAACATGTTCCTTAAAACACTAGTGCTTAGGAAATCTATTGGAGGCAGAAGCAGTCAAGGGTAGCTTAGTGTTAGAGTTAGGGTTAGGGTGAGGGTTAGGGTACGGCTTAGGGTACGGGTTCGGGGAGGGGTTCGGGTAGGGCTTAGGGTATGGGTTAGGGTTAGGGTTAGGGTTAGTGTTAGGGTTAGGGCTCGGTTTAGGATACGGGTTAGGATTAGGGTACGCGTTAGTGTTAGGGTAGGGGTTATGGTTAGGGTACGCGATAGGGTGAGGTTAGTTATTAAACCAATCCCACTCTCTAGATACCCCTTAGCACGTAAAGGAATATTATTTGGGGGTCCAGCGATGGAGAAGTGTTTAGACACTAGGAGAAGATAAGGAACACACCCATTATCACGAAATCACATTAGGATCCTCTTTTTAACCTGTTCTTTAAAACACTAGTGCTTAGGAAATCTACTGGAGGCAGAAGCAGTCAAGGGTAGCTTAGGGTTAGGGTTAGGGTTAGGGTTAGGGTTAGGGTATGGCTTACGGTACGGGTTTCGGGGAGGGGTTCGGGTAGGGCGTAGGGTATGGGTTAGGGTTAGGGTTAGTGTTAGGGTTCAGGCTCGGTTTAGGGTACGGGTTAGGATTAGGGTACGCGTTAGTGTTAGGGTAGGGGTTAGGGTTATGGTATGCACTAGGGTGAGGGTAGTTATTAAACCTATCCCACTCTCTAGATACCCCTTAGCACGTAAAGGAATATTATTTGGGGGTCCAGCCATGGAGAAGATTTTAGACACTAGGAGAAGATAAGGAACACACCCATTATCAAGAAATCACATTAGGATTCTCTTTTTAACCTGTTCCTTAAAACACTAGTGCTTAGGAAATCTATTGGAGGCAGAAGCAATCAAGGGTAGCTTAGGATTAGGGTTAGAGTTAGGGTGAGGGTTAGGGTACGGCTTAGGGTACGGGTTCGGGGAGGGGTTTGGGTACGGCGTAGGGTATGGGGTAGGGTTAGGGTTAGGGTTAGTGTTAGTGTTAGGGCTCGGTTTAGGGTACGGGTTAGGATTAGGGTACGCGTTATGGTTAGGGTAGCGGTTAGGGTTAGGGTACGCTTTAGGGTGAGAGTAGTTATTAAACCTATCCCACTCTCTAGATACCCCTTAGCACGTAAAGGAATATTATTTTGGGGTCCTGCAATGGAGAATAGCTTAGACACCAGGAGAAGATAAGGAAAACACCCATTATCAAGAAATCACATTAGGATTCTCTTTTTAACCTGTTCCTTAAAACACTAGTGCTTAGGAAATCTATTGGAGGCAGAAGCAGTCAAGGGGAACTTAGGGTTAGGGTTAGGTTTAGGGTGAGGGTTAGGTTACGGCTTAGGGTACGGGTTCGGGGAGGGGTTCGGGTAGGGCGTAGGGTATGGGTTAGGGTTAGGGTTAGCGCTAGTGTTAGGGTTAGGGCTCGGTTTAGGGTACGGGTTAGGATTAGGGTACGCATTAGGGTTAGGGTAGGGGTTAGGGTTAGGGTACGCATTAGGGTTAGGGTTAGGGTTAGGGCTCGGTTTAGGGTAAGGGTTAGGATTAGGGTACGCGTTAGTGTTAGGGTAGGGGTTAGGGTTAGGGTACGCGATAGTGTGAGGTTAGTTATTAAACCTATCCCACTCTCTAGATACCCCTTAGCACGTAAAGGAATATTATTTGGGGGTCCAGCCATGGAGAAGATTTTAGACACGAGGAGAAGATAAGGAACACACCCATTATCAAGAAATCACATTAGGATTCTCTTTTTAACCTGTTCCTTAAAACACTAGTGCTTAGGAAATCTATTGGAGGCAGAAGCAGTCAAGGGTAGCTTAGGGTTAGGGTGAGGGTTAGGGTATGGCTTAGGGTACGGGTTCGGGTAGGGCGTTGGGTATGGGTTAGGGTTAGGGTTAGGGTTAGTGTTAGGGTTAGGGCTCGGTTTAGGGTACGGGTTAGGATTAGGGTACGCGTTAGGGTTAGGGTAGGGGTTAGGGTTAGCGTACGCGTTAGGGTGAGGGTAGTTATTAAACCTATCACACTCTCTAGATACCCCTTAGCACGTAAAGGAATATTATTTGGGGGTCCAGCCATGGAGAAGAGTTTAGACACGAGGAGAAGATAAGGAACACACCCATTATCAAGAAATCACATTAGGATTCTCTTTTTAACCTGTTCCTTAAAACACTAGTGCTTAGGAAATCTATTGGAGGCAGAAGCAGTCAAGGGTAGCTTAGGGTTAGGTTTAGGGTTAGGGTACGGCTTAGGGTACGGGTTCGGGGAGGGGTTCGGTTAGGGCGTAGGGTATGGGTTAGGGTTAGGGTTAGGGTTAGTGTTAGGGTTAGGGCTCGGTTTAGGGTACGGGTTAGGATTAGGGTATGCGTTAGGGTTAGGGTAGGTGTTAGGGTTAGGGTACGCATTAGGGTGAGGGTAGTTATTAAACCTATCCCACTCTCTAGATACCCCCTAGCACGTAAAGGAATATTATTTGGGGGTCCAGCCATGGAGAAGTGTTTAGACACTAGGAAAATATAAGGAACACACCCATTATCACGAAATCACATTAGGATTCTCTTTTTAACCTGTTCCTTAAAACACTAGTGCTTAGGAAATCAATTGGAGGCAGAAGCAGTCAAGGGTAGCTTAGGGTTAGGGTTAGGGTTAGGGTTAGGGTTAGGGTTAGGGTTAGGGTTCGGGCTCGGTTTAGGGTACGGGTTAGGATTAGGGTACGCGTTAGTGTTAGGGTAGGGGTTAGGGTTATGGTACGCACTAGGGTGAGGGTAGTTATTAAACCTATCCCACTCTCTAGATACCCCTGAGCACGTAAAGGAATATTATTTGGGGGTCCAGCCATGGAGAAGAGTTTAGACACTAGGAGAAGATAAGGAACACACCCATTATCAAGAAATCACATTAGGATTCTCTTTTTAACCTGTTCCTTAAAACACTAGTGCTTAGGAAATCTATTGGAGGCAGAAGCAGTCAAGAGTAGCTTAGGGTTAGGGTTAGGGTTAGGGTGAGGGTTAGGGTATGGCTTAGGGTACGGGTTCGGGTAGGGCGTAGGGTATGGGTTAGGGTTAGGGTTAGGGTTAGGGTTAGGGTTCGGGCTCGGTTTAGGGTACGGGTTAGGATTAGGGTACGCGTTAGTGTTAGGGTAGGGGTTAGGGTTAGGGTATGCGTTAGGGTGAGGGTAGTTATTAAACCTATCACACTCTCTAGATACCCCTTAGCACGTAAAGGAATATTATTTGGGGGTCCAGCCATGGAGAAGAGTTTAGACACTAGGAGAAGATAAGGAGCACACCCATTATCAAGAAATCACATTAGGATTCTCTTTTTAACCTGTACCTTAAAACACTAGTGCTTAGGAAATCTATTGGTGGCAGAAGCAGTCAAGGGTAGCTTAGGGTTAGGGTTAGGGTTAGGGTGAGGGTTAGGGTACGGCTTAGGGTACGGGTTCGGGGAGGGATTCGGGTAGGGCGTAGGGTATGGGTTAGGGTTAGGGTTAGGGCTAGAGTTAGGGTTAGGGCTCGGTTTAGGGTACGGGTTAGGATTAGGGTACGCGTTAGTGTTAGGGTAGGGGTTAGGGTTATGGTACGCACTAGGGTGAGGGTAGTTATTAAACCTATCCCACTCTCTAGATACCCCTTAGCACGTAAAGGAATATTATTTGGGGGTCCAGCCATGGAGTAGAGTTTAGACACTAGGAAAAGATAAGGAACACACCCATTATCAAGAAATCACATTAGGATTCTCTTTTTAACCTGTTCCTTAAAACACTAGTGCTTAGGAAATCTTTTGGAGGCAGAAGCAATCAAGGGTAGCTTAGGGTTAGGGTTAGAGTTAGGGTGAGGGTTAGGGTACGGCTTAGGTTACGGGTTCGGGGAGGGGTTTGGGTAGGGCGTAGGGTATGGGTTAGGTTTAGGGTTAAGGTTAGTGTTAGTGTTAGGGCTCGGTTTAGGGTACGGGTTAGGATTACGGTACGCGTTAGGGTTAGGGTAGCGGTTAGGGTTAGGGTACGCTTTAGGGTGAGAGTAGTTATTAAACCTATCCCACTCTCTAGATACCCCTTAGCACGTAAAGGAATATTATTTGGGGGTCCAGCCATGGAGAAGAGCTTAGACACTAGGAGAAGATAAGGAACACACCCATTATCAAGAAATCACATTAGGATTCTCTTTTTAACCTGTTCCTGAAAACACTAGTGCTTAGGAATCCTATTGGAGGCAGAAGCAGTCAAGGGTAGCTTAGGGTTAGGGTTAGGTTTAGGGTGAGGGTTAGGGTACGGCTTAGGGTACGGGTTCGGGGAGGGGTTCGGGTAGGGCGTAGGGTATGGGTTAGGGTTAGGGTTAGCGCTAGTGTTACGGTTAGGGCTCGGTTTAGGGTACGGGTTAGGATTAGGTTACGCGTGAGTGTTAGGGTAGGGGTTAGGGTTAGGGTACGCGATAGGGTGAGGTTAGTTATTAAACCTATCCCACTCTCTAGATACCCCTTAGCACGTAAAGGAATATTATTTGGGGGTCCAGCCATGGAGAAGAGTTTAGACACTAGGAGAAAATAAGGAACACACCCATTATCACGAAATCACATTAGGATCCTCTTTTTAACCTGTTCTTTAAAACACTAGTGCTTAGGAAATCTATTGGAGGCAGAAGCAGTCAAGGGTAGCTTAGGTTTAGGGTTAGGGTTAGGGTTAGGGTTAGGGTATGGCTTACGGTACGGGTTTCGGGGAGGGGTTCGGGTAGGGCGTAGGGTATGGGTTAGGGTTAGGGTTAGTGTTAGGGTTCGGGCTCGGTTTAGGGTACGGGTTAGGATTAGGGTACGCGTTAGTGTTAGGGTAGGGGTTAGGGTTATGGTACGCACTAGGGTGAGGGTAGTTATTAAACCTATCCCACTCTCTAGATACCCCTTAGCACGTAAAGGAATATTATTTGGGGGTCCAGCCATGGAGAAGATTTTAGACACTAGGAGAAGATAAGGAACACACCCATTATCAAGAAATCACATTAGGATTCTCTTTTTAACCTGTTCCTTAAAACACTAGTGCTTAGGAAATCTATTGGAGGCAGAAGCAATCAAGGGTAGCTTAGGATTAGGGTTAGAGTTAGGGTGAGGGTTAGGGTACGGCTTAGGGTACGGGTTCGGGGAGGGGTTTGGGTAGGGCGTAGGGTATGGGTTAGGGTTAGGGTTAGGGTTAGTGTTAGTGTTAGGGCTCGGTTTAGGGTACGGGTTAGGATTAGGATACGCGTTATGGTTAGGGTAGCGGTTAGGGTTAGGGTACGCTTTAGGGTGAGAGTAGTTATTAAACCTATCCCACTCTCTAGATACCCCTTAGCACGTAAAGGAATATTATTTGGGGGTCCTGCAATGGAGAATAGCTTAGACACTAGGAGAAGATAAGGAAAACACCCATTATCAAGAAATCACATTAGGATTCTCTTTTTAACCTGTTCCTTAAAACACTAGTGCTTAGGAAATCTATTGGAGGCAGAAGCAGTCAAGGGGAACTTAGGGTTAGGGTTAGGTTTAGGGTGAGGGTTAGGGTACGGCTTAGGGTACGGGTTCGGGGAGGGGTTCGGGTAGGGCGTAGGGTATGGGTTAGGGTTAGGGTTAGCGCTAGTGTTAGGGTTAGGGCTCGGTTTAGGGTACGGGTTAGGATTAGGGTACGCATTAGGGTTAGGGTAGGGGTTAGGGTTAGGGTACGCATTAGGGTTAGGGTTAGGGTTAGGGCTCGGTTTAGGGTAAGGGTTAGGATTAGGGTACGCATTAGTGTTAGGGTAGGGGTTAGGGTTAGGGTACGCGATAGTGTGAGGTTAGTTATTAAACCTATCCCACTCTCTAGATACCCCTTAGCACGTAAAGGAATATTATTTGGGGGTCCAGCCATGGAGAAGAGCTTAGACACTAGGAGAAGATAAGGAACACACCCATTATCAAGAAATCACATTAGGATTCTCTTTTTAACCTGTTCCTGAAAACACTAGTGCTTAGGAATCCTATTGGAGGCAGAAGCAGTCAAGGGTAGCTTAGGGTTAGGGTTAGGGTTAGGGTGAGGGTTAGGGTACGGCTTAGGGTACGGGTTCGGGGAGGGGTTCGGGTAGGGCGTAGGGTATGGGTTAGGGTTAGGGTTAGCGCTAGTGTTAGGGTTAGGGCTCGGTTTAGGGTACGGGTTAGGATTAGGTTACGCGTGAGTGTTAGGGTAGGGGTTAGGGTTAGGGTACGCGATAGGGTGAGGTTAGTTATTAAACCTATCCCACTCTCTAGATACCCCTTAGCACGTAAAGGAATATTATTTGGGGGTCCAGCCATGGAGAAGAGTTTAGACACTAGGAGAAGATAAGGAACACACCCATTATCAAGAAATCACATTAGGATTCTCTTTTTAACATGTTCCTTAAAACACTAGTGCTTAGGAAATCTATTGGAGGCAGAAGCAGTCAAGGGTAGCTTAGTGTTAGAGTTAGGGTTAGGGTGAGGGTTAGGGTACGGCTTAGGGTACGGGTTCGGGGAGGGGTTCGGGTAGGGCTTAGGGTATGGGTTAGGGTTAGGGTTAGGGTTAGTGTTAGGGTTAGGGCTCGGTTTAGGATACGGGTTAGGATTAGGGTACGCGTTAGTGTTAGGGTAGGGGTTATGGTTAGGGTACGCGATAGGGTGAGGTTAGTTATTAAACCAATCCCACTCTCTAGATACCCCTTAGCACGTAAAGGAATATTATTTGGGGGTCCAGCGATGGAGAAGTGTTTAGACACTAGGAGAAGATAAGGAACACACCCATTATCACGAAATCACATTAGGATCCTCTTTTTAACCTATTCTTTAAAACACTAGTGCTTAGGAAATCTATTGGAGGCAGAAGCAGTCAAGGGTAGCTTAGGGTTAGGGTTAGGGTTAGGGTTAGGGTTAGGGTATGGCTTACGGTACGGGTTTCGGGGAGGGGTTCGGGTAGGGCGTAGGGTATGGGTTAGGGTTAGGGTTAGTGTTAGGGTTCGGGCTCGGTTTAGGGTACGGGTTAGGATTAGGGTACGCGTTAGTGTTAGGGTAGGGGTTAGGGTTATGGTATGCACTAGGGTGAGGGTAGTTATTAAACCTATCCCACTCTCTAGATACCCTTTAGCACGTAAAGGAATATTATTTGGGGGTCCAGCCATGGAGAAGATTTTAGACACTAGGAGAAGATAAGGAACACACCCATTATCAAGAAATCACATTAGGATTCTCTTTTTAACCTGTTCCTTAAAACACTAGTGCTTAGGAAATCTATTGGAGGCAGAAGCAATCAAGGGTAGCTTAGGATTAGGGTTAGAGTTAGGGTGAGGGTTAGGGTACGGCTTAGGGTACGGGTTCGGGGAGGGGTTTGGGTACGGCGTAGGGTATGGGGTAGGGTTAGGGTTAGGGTTAGTGTTAGTGTTAGGGCTCGGTTTAGGGTACGGGTTAGGATTAGGGTACGCGTTATGGTTAGGGTAGCGGTTAGGGTTAGGGTACGCTTTAGGGTGAGAGTAGTTATTAAACCTATCCCACTCTCTAGATACCCCTTAGCACGTAAAGGAATATTATTTTGGGGTCCTGCAATGGAGAATAGCTTAGACACCAGGAGAAGATAAGGAAAACACCCATTATCAAGAAATCACATTAGGATTCTCTTTTTAACCTGTTCCTTAAAACACTAGTGCTTAGGAAATCTATTGGAGGCAGAAGCAGTCAAGGGGAACTTAGGGTTAGGGTTAGGTTTAGGGTGAGGGTTAGGGTACGGCTTAGGGTACGGGTTCGGGGAGGGGTTCGGGTAGGGCGTAGGGTATGGTTTAGGGTTAGGGTTAGCGCTAGTGTTAGGGTTAGGGCTCGGTTTAGGGTACGGGTTAGGATTAGGGTACGCATTAGGGTTAGGGTAGGGGTTAGGGTTAGGGTACGCATTAGGGTTAGGGTTAGGGTTAGGGCTCGGTTTAGGGTAAGGGTTAGGATTAGGGTACGCGTTAGTGTTAGGGTAGGGGTTAGGGTTAGGGTACGCGATAGTGTGAGGTTAGTTATTAAACCTATCCCACTCTCTAGATACCCCTTAGCACGTAAAGGAATATTATTTGGGGTTCCAGCCATGGAGAAGATTTTAGACACGAGGAGAAGATAAGGAACACACCCATTATCAAGAAATCACATTAGGATTCTCTTTTTAACCTGTTCCTTAAAACACTAGTGCTTAGGAAATCTATTGGAGGCAGAAGCAGTCAAGGGTAGCTTAGGGTTAGGGTGAGGGTTAGGGTATGGCTTAGGGTACGGGTTCGGGTAGGGCGTTGGGTATGGGTTAGGGTTAGGGTTAGGGTTAGTGTTAGGGTTAGGGCTCGGTTTAGTGTACGGGTTAGGATTAGGGTACGCGTTAGGGTTAGGGTAGGGGTTAGGGTTAGCGTACGCGTTAGGGTGAGGGTAGTTATTAAACCTGTCACACTCTCTAGATACCCCTTAGCACGTAAAGGAATATTATTTGGGGGTCCAGACATGGAGAAGAGTTTAGACACGAGGAGAAGATAAGGAACACACCCATTATCAAGAAATCACATTAGGATTCTCTTTTTAACCTGTTCCTTAAAACACTAGTGCTTAGGAAATCTATAGGAGGCAGAAGCAGTCAAGGGTAGCTTAGGGTTAGGTTTAGGGTTAGGGTACGGCTTAGGGTACGGGTTCGGGGAGGGGTTCGGGTAGGGCGTAGGGTATGGGTTAGGGTTAGGGTTAGGGTTAGTGTTAGGGTTAGGGCTCGGTTTAGGGTACGGGTTAGGATTAGGGTATGCGTTAGGGTTAGGGTAGGTGTTAGGGTTAGGGTACGCATTAGGGTGAGGGTAGTTATTAAACCTATCCCACTCTCTAGATACCCCCTAGCACGTAAAGGAATATTATTTGGGGGTCCAGCCATGGAGAAGTGTTTAGACACTAGGAAAATATAAGGAACACACCCATTATCACGAAATCACATTAGGATTCTCTTTTTAACCTGTTCCTTAAAACACTAGTGCTTAGGAAATCAATTGGAGGCAGAAGCAGTCAAGGGTAGCTTAGGGTTAGGGTTAGGGTTAGGGTTAGGGTTAGGGTTAGGGTTAGGGTTCGGGCTCGGTTTAGGGTACGGTTTAGTATTAGGGTACGCGTTAGTGTTAGGGTAGGGGTTAGGGTTATGGTACGCACTAGGGTGAGGGTAGTTATTAAACCTATCCCACTCTCTAGATACCCCTTAGCACGTAAAGGAATATTATTTGGGGGTCCAGCCATGGAGAAGATTTTAGACACTAGGAGAAGATAAGGAACACACCCATTATCAAGAAATCACATTAGGATTCTCTTTTTAACCTGTTCCTTAAAACACTAGTGCTTAGGAAATCTATTGGAGGCAGAAGCAATCAAGGGTAGCTTAGGATTAGGGTTAGAGTTAGGGTGAGGGTTAGGGTACGGCTTAGGGTACGGGTTCGGGGAGGGGTTTGGGTAGGGCGTAGGGTATGGGTTAGGGTTAGGGTTAGGGTTAGTGTTAGTGTTAGGGCTCGGTTTAGGGTACGGGTTAGGATTAGGATACGCGTTATGGTTAGGGTAGCGGTTAGGGTTAGGGTACGCTTTAGGGTGAGAGTAGTTATTAAACCTATCCCACTCTCTAGATACCCCTTAGCACGTAAAGGAATATTATTTGGGGGTCCTGCAATGGAGAATAGCTTAGACACTAGGAGAAGATAAGGAAAACACCCATTATCAAGAAATCACATTAGGATTCTCTTTTTAACCTGTTCCTTAAAACACTAGTGCTTAGGAAATCTATTGGAGGCAGAAGCAGTCAAGGGGAACTTAGGGTTAGGGTTAGGTTTAGGGTGAGGGTTAGGGTACGGCTTAGGGTACGGGTTCGGGGAGGGGTTCGGGTAGGGCGTAGGGTATGGGTTAGGGTTAGGGTTAGCGCTAGTGTTAGGGTTAGGGCTCGGTTTAGGGTACGGGTTAGGATTAGGGTACGCATTAGGGTTAGGGTAAGGGTTAGGGTTAGGGTACGCATTAGGGTTAGGGTTAGGGTTAGGGCTCGGTTTAGGGTAAGGGTTAGGATTAGGGTACGCGTTAGTGTTAGGGTAGGGGTTAGGGTTAGGGTACGCGATAGTGTGAGGTTAGTTATTAAACCTATCCCACTCTCTAGATACCCCTTAGCACGTAAAGGAATATTATTTGGGGGTCCAGCCATGGAGAAGAGCTTAGACACTAGGAGAAGATAAGGAACACACCCATTATCAAGAAATCACATTAGGATTCTCTTTTTAACCTGTTCCTGAAAACACTAGTGCTTAGGAATCCTATTGGAGGCAGAAGCAGTCAAGGGTAGCTTAGGGTTAGGGTTAGGGTTAGGGTGAGGGTTAGGGTACGGCTTAGGGTACGGGTTCGGGGAGGGGTTCGGGTAGGGCGTAGGGTATGGGTTAGGGTTAGGGTTAGCGCTAGTGTTAGGGTTAGGGCTCGGTTTAGGGTACGGGTTAGGATTAGGTTACGCGTGAGTGTTAGGGTAGGGGTTAGGGTTAGGGTACGCGATAGGGTGAGGTTAGTTATTAAACCTATCCCACTCTCTAGATACCCCTTAGCACGTAAAGGAATATTATTTGGGGGTCCAGCCATGGAGAAGAGTTTAGACACTAGGAGAAGATAAGGAACACACCCATTATCAAGAAATCACATTAGGATTCTCTTTTTAACATGTTCCTTAAAACACTAGTGCTTAGGAAATCTATTGGAGGCAGAAGCAGTCAAGGGTAGCTTAGTGTTAGAGTTAGGGTTAGGGTGAGGGTTAGGGTACGGCTTAGGGTACGGGTTCGGGGAGGGGTTCGGGTAGGGCTTAGGGTATGGGTTAGGGTTAGGGTTAGGGTTAGTGTTAGGGTTAGGGCTCGGTTTAGGATACGGGTTAGGATTAGGGTACGCGTTAGTGTTAGGGTAGGGGTTATGGTTAGGGTACGCGATAGGGTGAGGTTAGTTATTAAACCAATCCCACTCTCTAGATACCCCTTAGCACGTAAAGGAATATTATTTGGGGGTCCAGCGATGGAGAAGTGTTTAGACACTAGGAGAAGATAAGGAACACACCCATTATCACGAAATCACATTAGGATCCTCTTTTTAACCTGTTCTTTAAAACACTAGTGCTTAGGAAATCTACTGGAGGCAGAAGCAGTCAAGGGTAGCTTAGGGTTAGGGTTAGGGTTAGGGTTAGGGTTAGGGTATGGCTTACGGTACGGGTTTCGGGGAGGGGTTCGGGTAGGGCGTAGGGTATGGGTTAGGGTTAGGGTTAGTGTTAGGGTTCAGGCTCGGTTTAGGGTACGGGTTAGGATTAGGGTACGCGTTAGTGTTAGGGTAGGGGTTAGGGTTATGGTATGCACTAGGGTGAGGGTAGTTATTAAACCTATCCCACTCTCTAGATACCCCTTAGCACGTAAAGGAATATTATTTGGGGGTCCAGCCATGGAGAAGATTTTAGACACTAGGAGAAGATAAGGAACACACCCATTATCAAGAAATCACATTAGGATTCTCTTTTTAACCTGTTCCTTAAAACACTAGTGCTTAGGAAATCTATTGGAGGCAGAAGCAATCAAGGGTAGCTTAGGATTAGGGTTAGAGTTAGGGTGAGGGTTAGGGTACGGCTTAGGGTACGGGTTCGGGGAGGGGTTTGGGTACGGCGTAGGGTATGGGGTAGGGTTAGGGTTAGGGTTAGTGTTAGTGTTAGGGCTCGGTTTAGGGTACGGGTTAGGATTAGGGTACGCGTTATGGTTAGGGTAGCGGTTAGGGTTAGGGTACGCTTTAGGGTGAGAGTAGTTATTAAACCTATCCCACTCTCTAGATACCCCTTAGCACGTAAAGGAATATTATTTTGGGGTCCTGCAATGGAGAATAGCTTAGACACCAGGAGAAGATAAGGAAAACACCCATTATCAAGAAATCACATTAGGATTCTCTTTTTAACCTGTTCCTTAAAACACTAGTGCTTAGGAAATCTATTGGAGGCAGAAGCAGTCAAGGGGAACTTAGGGTTAGGGTTAGGTTTAGGGTGAGGGTTAGGTTACGGCTTAGGGTACGGGTTCGGGGAGGGGTTCGGGTAGGGCGTAGGGTATGGGTTAGGGTTAGGGTTAGCGCTAGTGTTAGGGTTAGGGCTCGGTTTAGGGTACGGGTTAGGATTAGGGTACGCATTAGGGTTAGGGTAGGGGTTAGGGTTAGGGTACGCATTAGGGTTAGGGTTAGGGTTAGGGCTCGGTTTAGGGTAAGGGTTAGGATTAGGGTACGCGTTAGTGTTAGGGTAGGGGTTAGGGTTAGGGTACGCGATAGTGTGAGGTTAGTTATTAAACCTATCCCACTCTCTAGATACCCCTTAGCACGTAAAGGAATATTATTTGGGGGTCCAGCCATGGAGAAGATTTTAGACACGAGGAGAAGATAAGGAACACACCCATTATCAAGAAATCACATTAGGATTCTCTTTTTAACCTGTTCCTTAAAACACTAGTGCTTAGGAAATCTATTGGAGGCAGAAGCAGTCAAGGGTAGCTTAGGGTTAGGGTGAGGGTTAGGGTATGGCTTAGGGTACGGGTTCGGGTAGGGCGTTGGGTATGGGTTAGGGTTAGGGTTAGGGTTAGTGTTAGGGTTAGGGCTCGGTTTAGGGTACGGGTTAGGATTAGGGTACGCGTTAGGGTTAGGGTAGGGGTTAGGGTTAGCGTACGCGTTAGGGTGAGGGTAGTTATTAAACCTATCACACTCTCTAGATACCCCTTAGCACGTAAAGGAATATTATTTGGGGGTCCAGCCATGGAGAAGAGTTTAGACACGAGGAGAAGATAAGGAACACACCCATTATCAAGAAATCACATTAGGATTCTCTTTTTAACCTGTTCCTTAAAACACTAGTGCTTAGGAAATCTATTGGAGGCAGAAGCAGTCAAGGGTAGCTTAGGGTTAGGTTTAGGGTTAGGGTACGGCTTAGGGTACGGGTTCGGGGAGGGGTTCGGGTAGGGCGTAGGGTATGGGTTAGGGTTAGGGTTAGGGTTAGTGTTAGGGTTAGGGCTCGGTTTAGGGTACGGGTTAGGATTAGGGTATGCGTTAGGGTTAGGGTAGGTGTTAGGGTTAGGGTACGCATTAGGGTGAGGGTAGTTATTAAACCTATCCCACTCTCTAGATACCCCCTAGCACGTAAAGGAATATTATTTGGGGGTCCAGCCATGGAGAAGTGTTTAGACACTAGGAAAATATAAGGAACACACCCATTATCACGAAATCACATTAGGATTCTCTTTTTAACCTGTTCCTTAAAACACTAGTGCTTAGGAAATCAATTGGAGGCAGAAGCAGTCAAGGGTAGCTTAGGGTTAGGGTTAGGGTTAGGGTTAGGGTTAGGGTTAGGGTTAGGGTTCGGGCTCGGTTTAGGGTACGGGTTAGGATTAGGGTACGCGTTAGTGTTAGGGTAGGGGTTAGGGTTATGGTACGCACTAGGGTGAGGGTAGTTATTAAACCTATCCCACTCTCTAGATACCCCTGAGCACGTAAAGGAATATTATTTGGGGGTCCAGCCATGGAGAAGAGTTTAGACACTAGGAGAAGATAAGGAACACACCCATTATCAAGAAATCACATTAGGATTCTCTTTTTAACCTGTTCCTTAAAACACTAGTGCTTAGGAAATCTATTGGAGGCAGAAGCAGTCAAGAATAGCTTAGGGTTAGGGTTAGGGTTAGGGTGAGGGTTAGGGTATGGCTTAGGGTACGGGTTCGGGTAGGGCGTAGGGTATGGGTTAGGGTTAGGGTTAGGGTTCGGGCTCGGTTTAGGGTACGGGTTAGGATTAGGGTACGCGTTAGTGTTAGGGTAGGGGTTAGGGTTAGGGTACGCGTTAGGGTGAGGGTAGTTATTAAACCTATCACACTCTCTAGATACCCCTTAGCACGTAAAGGAATATTATTTGGGGGTCCAGCAATGGAGAAGAGTTTAGACACTAGGAGAAGATAAGGAGCACACCCATTATCAAGAAATCACATTAGGATTCTCTTTTTAACCTGTACCTTAAAACACTAGTGCTTAGGAAATCTATTGGTGGCAGAAGCAGTCAAGGGTAGCTTAGGGTTAGGGTTAGGGTTAGGGTGAGGGTTAGGGTACGGCTTAGGGTACGGGTTCGGGGAGGGATTCGGGTAGGGCGTAGGGTATGGGTTAGGGTTAGGGTTAGGGCTAGAGTTAGGGTTAGGGCTCGGTTTAGGGTACGGGTTAGGATTAGGGTACGCGTTAGTGTTAGGGTAGGGGTTAGGGTTATGGTACGCACTAGGGTGAGGGTAGTTATTAAACCTATCCCACTCTCTAGATACCCCTTAGCACGTAAAGGAATATTATTTGGGGGTCCTGCAATGGAGAATAGCTTAGACACTAGGAGAAGATAAGGAAAACACCCATTATCAAGAAATCACATTAGGATTCTCTTTTTAACCTGTTCCTTAAAACACTAGTGCTTAGGAAATCTATTGGAGGCAGAAGCAGTCAAGGGGAACATAGGGTTAGGGTTAGGTTTAGGGTGAGGGTTAGGGTACGGCTTAGGGTACGGGTTCGGGGAGGGGTTCGGGTAGGGCGTAGGGTATGGGTTAGGGTTAGGGTTAGCGCTAGTGTTAGGGTTAGGGCTCGGTTTAGGGTACGGGTTAGGATTAGGGTACGCATTAGGGTTAGGGTAGGGGTTAGGGTTAGGGTACGCATTAGGGTTAGGGTTAGGGTTAGGGCTCGGTTTAGGGTAAGGGTTAGGATTAGGGTACGCGTTAGTGTTAGGGTAGGGGTTAGGGTTAGGGTACGCGATAGTGTGAGGTTAGTTATTAAACCTATCCCACTCTCTAGATACCCCTTAGCACGTAAAGGAATATTATTTGGGGGTACAGCCATGGAGAAGAGCTTAGACACGAGGAGAAGATAAGGAACACACCCATTATCAAGAAATCACATTAGGATTCTCTTTTTAACCTGTTCCTTAAAACACTAGTGCTTAGGAAATCTATTGGAGGCAGAAGCAGTCAAGGGTAGCTTAGGGTTAGGGTTAGGGTTAGGGTATGGCTTAGGGTACGGGTTCGGGGAGGGGTTCGGGTAGGGCGTAGTGTATGGGTTAGGGTTTGGGTTAGGGTTAGTGTTAGGGTTAGGGCTCGGTTTAGGGTACGGGTTAGGATTAGGGTACGCGTTAGGGTTAGGGTAGGGGTTAGGGTTAGGGTATGCGATAGGGTGAGGTTACTTATTAAACCTATCCCACTCTCTAGATACCCCTTAGCACGTAAAGGAATATTATTTGGGGGTCCAGCCATGGAGAAGAGTTTAGACACTAGGAGAAGATAAGGAACACACCCATTATCAAGAAATCACATTAGGATTCTCTTTTTAACCTGTTCCTTAAAACACTAGTGCTTAGGAAATCTATTGGAGGCAGAAGCAGTCAAGAGTAGCTTAGGGTTAGGGTTAGGGTTAGGGTGAGGGTTAGGGTATGGCTTAGGGTACGGGTTCGGGTAGGGCGTAGGGTATGGGTTAGGGTTAGGTTTAGGGTTAGTGTTAGGGTTAGGGCTCGGTTTAGGGTACGGGTTAGGATTATGGTACGCGTTAGGGTTAGGGTAGGGGTTAGGGTTAGCGTACGCGTTAGGGTGAGGGTAGTTATTAAACCTATCACACTCTCTAGATACCCCTTAGCACGTAAAGGAATATTATTTGGGGGTCCAGCCATGGAGAAGAGTTTAGACACGAGGAGAAGATAAGGAACACACCCATTATCACGAAATCACATTAGGATTCTCTTTTTAACCTGTTCCTTAAAACACTAGTGCTTAGGAAATCTATTGGAGGCAGAAGCAGTCAAGGGTAGCTTAGGGTTAGGTTTAGGGTTAGGGTACGGCTTAGGGTACGGGTTCGGGGAGGGGTTCGGGTAGGGCGTAGGGTATCGGTTAGGGTTAGGGTTAGGGTAAGTGTTAGGGTTAGGGCTCGGTTTAGGGTACGGGTTAGGATTAGGGTATGCGTTAGGGTTAGGGTAGGTGTTAGGGTTAGGGTACGCATTAGGGTGAGGCTAGTTATTAAACCTACCCCACTCTCTAGATACCCCCTAGCACGTAAAGGTATATTATTTGGGGGTCCAGCCATGGAGAAGTGTTTAGACACTAGGAAAAGTAAGGAACACACCCATTATCAAGAAATCACATTAGGATTCTCTTTTTTTTTTAAATTATTTATTTATTTAATTTCTTTATGGCTGTGTTGGGTCTTCGTTTCCGTGCGAGGGCTTTCTCCAGTTGTGGCAAGTGGGGACCACTCTTCATCGCGGTGCGCAGGCCTCTCATCATCGCGGCCTCTCCCGTCGCGGAGCACAGGCTCCAGACGCGCAGGCCCAGCAACTGTGGCTCACGGGCCCAGCTGCTCCGCGGCATGTGGGATCCTCCCAGACCAGGGCTCGAACCCGCGTCCCGTGCACCGGCAGGCAGACTCTCAACCACTGCGCCACCAGGGAAGCCCCAGGATTCTCTTTTTAACTTGTTCCTTAAAACACTAGTGCTTAGGAAATCTATTGGAGGCAGAAGCAGTCAATGGTAGCTTAGGGTTAGGGTACGGCTTAGGGTACGGGTTCGGGGAGGCGTTCGGGTAGGGCGTAGGGTATGGGTTAGGGTTAGGGTTAGCGCTAGTGTTAGGGTTAGGGCTCGGTTTAGGGTACGGGTTAGGAATAGGGTACGCGTTAGGGTTAGGGTAGGGGTTATGGTTAGGGTACGCGTTAGGGTGAGGGTAGTTATTAAACCTATCCCACTCTCTAGATACCCCTTAGCACATAAAGGAATATTATTTGGGGGTCCAGCCATGGAGAAGAGTTTAGACACTAGGAGAAGATAAGGAACACACCCATTATCAAGAAATCACATTAGGATTCTCTTTTTAACCTGTTCCTTAAAACACTAGTGCTTAGGAAATCTATTGGAGGCAGAAGCAGTCAAGGGTAGCTTAGGGTTAGGGTTAGGGTGAGGGTGAGGGTTAGGGTACGGCTTAGGGTACGGGTTCGGAGAGGCGTTCGGGTAGGGCGTAGGGTATGGGTTAGGGTTAGGGTTAGCGCTAGTGTTAGGGTTAGGGCTCGGTTTAGGGTACGGGTTAGGATTAGGGTACGCGTTAGGGTTAGGGTAGGGGTTAGGGTTAGGGTACGCGTTAGGGTGAGGGTAGTTATTAAACCTATCCCACTCTCTAGATACCCCTTAGCACGTAAAGGAATATTATTTGGGGGTCCAGCCATGGAGAAGAGTTTAGACACTAGGAGAAGATAAGGAACACACCCATTATCAAGAAATCACATTAGGATTCTCTTTTTAACCTGTTCCTTAAAACACTAGTGCTTAGGAAATCTATTGGAGGCAGAAGCAGTCAAGGGTAGCTTAGGGTTAGGGTTAGGGTGAGGGTGAGGGTTAGGGTACGGCTTAGGGTACGCGTTCAGGGAGGGGTTCGGGTAGGGCGTTTGGTGTGGTTTAGGGTTAGGGTTAGGGTTAGTGTTAGGGTTAGGGCTCGGTTTAGGGTACGGGTTAGGATTAGGGTACGCGTTAGTGTTAGGGTAGGGGTTAGGGTTAGGGTACGCGATAGGGTGAGGTTAGTTATTAAACCTATCCCACTCTCTAGATACGCCTTAGCACGAAAAGGAATATTATTTGGGGGTCCAGCCATGGAGAAGAGTTTAGACACTAGGAGAAAATAAGGAACACACCCATTATCAAGAAATCACATTAGGATTCTCTTTTTAACCTGTTCCTTAAAACACTAGTGCTTAGGAAATCTATTGGAGGCAGAAGCAGTCAAGGGTAGCTTAGGGTTAGGGTTAGGGTTAGGGTACGGCTTAGGGTACGGGTTCGGGGAGGGGTTCGGGTAGGGCGTAGGGTATGGGATAGGGTTAGGGTTAGGGTTAGTGTTAGGGTTAGGGCTCGGTTTAGGGTACCGGTTAGGATTAGGGTACGCGTTAGTGTTAGGGTAGGGGTTAGGGTTAGGGTACGCGATAGGGTGAGGTTAGTTATTAAACCTATCACACTCTTTAGATATCCCTTAGCACGTAAAGGAATATTATTTGTGGGTCCAGCCATGGAGAAGAGTTTAGACACTAGGAGAAGATAAGGAACACACCCATTATCACGAAATCACATTAGGATTCTCTTTTTAACCTGTTCCTTAAAACACTATTGCTTAGGAAATCTATTGGAGGCAGAAGCAGTCAAGGGTAGCTTAGGGTTAGGGTTAGGGTTAGGGTGAGGGTTAGGGTACGGGTTCGGGGAGGCGTTCGGGTAGGGCGTAGGGTATGGGTTATGGTTAGGGTTAGGGTTAGTGTTAGGGTTAGGGCTCGGTTTAGGGTACGGGTTAGGATTAGGGTACGCGTTAGTGTTAGGGTAGGGGTTAGGGTTAGGGTACGCGATAGGGTGAGGTTAGTTATTAAACCTATCCCACTCTCTAGATACGCCTTAGCACGTAAAGGAATATTATTTGGGGGTCCAGCCATGGAGAAGAGTTTAGACACTAGGAGAAAATAAGGAACACACCCATTATCAAGAAATCACATTAGGATTCTCTTTTTAACCTGTTCCTTAAAACACTAGTGCTTAGGAAATCTATTGGAGGCAGAAGCAGTCAAGTGTAGCTTAGGGTTAGGGTTAGGGTTAGGGTACGGCTTAGGGTACGGGTTCGGGGAGGGGTTCGGGTAGGGCGTAGGGTATGGGATAGGGTTAGGGTTAGGGTTAGTGTTAGGGTTAGGGCTCGGTTTAGGGTAATGGTTAGGATTAGGGTACGCGTTAGGGTTAGGGTAGGGGTTAGGGTTAGGTTATGCGATAGGGTGAGGTTACTTATTAAACCTATCCCACTCTCTAGATACCCCTTAGCACGTAAATGAATATTATTTGGGGGTCCAGCCATGGAGAAGAGTTTAGACACTAGGAGAAAATAAGGAACACACCCATTATCAAGAAATCACATTAGGATTCTCTTTTTAACCTGTTCCTTAAAACACTAGTGCTTAGGAAATCTATTGGAGGCAGAAGCAGTCAAGGGTAGCTTAGGGTTAGGGTGAGGGTTAGGGTACGGCTTAGGGTACGGGTTCGGGGAGGGGTTCGGGTAGGGCGTAGGGTATGGGTTAGGGTTAGGGTTAGGGTTAGTGTTAGGGTTCGGGCTCTGTTTAGGTTACGGGTTAGGATTAGGGTACGCATTAGTGTTAGGGTAGGGGTTAGGGTTATGGTACGCACTAGGGTGAGGGTAGTTATTAAACCTATCCCACTCTCTAGATACCCCTGAGCACGTAAAGAAATATTATTTGGGGGTCCAGCCATGGAGAAGAGTTTAGACACTAGGAGAAGATAAGGAACACACCCATTATCAAGAAATCACATTAGGATTCTCTTTTTAACCTGTTCCTTAAAACACTAGTGCTTAGGAAATCTATTGGAGGCAGAAGCAGTGAAGGGTAGCTTAGGGTTAGGGTTAGGGTTAGGGTGAGGGTTAGGGTACGGCTTAGGGTACGGGTTCGGGGAGGGGTTCGGGTAGGGCGTAGGGTATGGGTTAGGGTTAGGGTTAGGGTTAGTGTTAGGGTTAGGGCTCGGTTTAGGGTACGGGTTAGGATTAGGGTACGCGTTAGTGTTAGGGTAGGGGTTAGGGTTAGGGTATGCGATAGGGTGAGGTTACTTATTAAACCTATCCCAGTCTCTAGATACCCCTTAGCACGTAAAGGAATATTATTTGGGGGTCCAGCCATGGAGAAGAGCTTAGACACTAGGAGAAGATAAGGAACACACCCATTATCAAGAAATCACATTAGGATTCTCTTTTTTTTTTTTTTTTTTAATTATTTATTTATTTAATTTATTTATGGCTGTGTTGGGTCTTCGTTTCCGTGCGAGGGCTTTCTCCAGTTGTGGCAAGTGGGGACCACTCTTCATCGCGGTGCGCAGGCCTCTCATCATCGCGGCCTCTCCCGTCGCGGAGCACAGGCTCCAGACGCGCAGGCCCAGCAACTGTGGCTCACGGGCCCAGCTGCTCCGCGGCATGTGGGATCCTCCCAGACCAGGGCTCGAACCCGCGTCCCCTGCACCGGCAGGCAGACTCTCAACCACTGCGCCACCAAGGAAGCCCCAGGATTCTCTTTTTAACTTGTTCCTTAAAACACTAGTGCTTAGGAAATCTATTGGAGGCAGAAGCAGTCAATGGTAGCTTAGGGTTAGGGTAAGGGTGAGGGTGAGGGTTAGGGTACGGCTTAGGGTACGGGTTCGGGGAGGCGTTCGGGTAGGGCGTAGGGTATGGGTTAGGGTTAGGGTTAGCGCTAGTGTTAGGGTTAGGGCTCGGTTTAGGGTACGGGTTAGGATTAGGGTACGCGTTAGGGTTAGGGTAGGGGTTAGGGTTAGGGTACGCGTTAGGGTGAGGGTAGTTATTAAACCTATCCCACTCTCTAGATACCCCTTAGCACATAAAGGAATATTATTTGGGGGTCCAGCCATGGAGAAGAGTTTAGACACTAGGAGAAGATAAGGAACACACCCATTATCAAGAAATGACATTAGGATTCTCTATTTAACCTGTTCCTTAAAACACTAGTGCTTAGGAAATCTATTGGAGGCAGAAGCAGTCAAGGGTAGCTTAGGGTTAGGGTTAGGGTGAGGGTGAGGGTTAGGGTACGGCTTAGGGTACGGGTTCGGGGAGGGGTTCGGGTAGGGCGTAGGGTATGGGTTAGGGTTAGGGTTAGCGCTAGTGTTAGGGTTAGGGCTCGGTTTAGGGTACGGGTTAGGATTAGGGTACGCGATAGGGTTAGGGTAGGGGTTAGGGTTAGGGTACGCGTTAGGGTGAGGGTAGTTATTAAACCTATCCCACTCTCTATATACCCCTTAGCACGTAAAGGAATATTATTTGGGGGTCCAGCCATGGAGAAGAGTTTAGACACTAGGAGAAGATAAGGAACACACCCATTATCAAGAAATCACATTAGGATTCTCTTTTTAACCTGTTCCTTAAAACACTAGTGCTTAGGAAATCTATTGGAGGCAGAAGCAGTCAAGGGTAGCTTAGGGTTAGGGTTAGGGTGAGGGTGAGGGTTAGGGTACGGCTTAGGGTACGGGTTCGGGGAGGGGTTTGGGTACGGCGTAGGGTATGGGGTAGGGTTAGGGTTAGGGTTAGTGTTAGTGTTAGGGCTCGGTTTAGGGTACGGGTTAGGATTAGGGTACGCGTTATGGTTAGGGTAGCGGTTAGGGTTAGGGTACGCTTTAGGGTGAGAGTAGTTATTAAACCTATCCCACTCTCTAGATACCCCTTAGCACGTAAAGGAATATTATTTTGGGGTCCTGCAATGGAGAATAGCTTAGACACCAGGAGAAGATAAGGAAAACACCCATTATCAAGAAATCACATTAGGATTCTCTTTTTAACCTGTTCCTTAAAACACTAGTGCTTAGGAAATCTATTGGAGGCAGAAGCAGTCAAGGGGAACTTAGGGTTAGGGTTAGGTTTAGGGTGAGGGTTAGGTTACGGCTTAGGGTACGGGTTCGGGGAGGGGTTCGGGTAGGGCGTAGGGTATGGGTTAGGGTTAGGGTTAGCGCTAGTGTTAGGGTTAGGGCTCGGTTTAGGGTACGGGTTAGGATTAGGGTACGCATTAGGGTTAGGGTAGGGGTTAGGGTTAGGGTACGCATTAGGGTTAGGGCTCGGTTTAGGGTAAGGGTTAGGATTAGGGTACGCGTTAGTGTTAGGGTAGGGGTTAGGGTTAGGGTACGCGATAGTGTGAGGTTAGTTATTAAACCTATCCCACTCTCTAGATACCCCTTAGCACGTAAAGGAATATTATTTGGGGGTCCAGCCATGGAGAAGATTTTAGACACGAGGAGAAGATAAGGAACACACCCATTATCAAGAAATCACATTAGGATTCTCTTTTTAACCTGTTCCTTAAAACACTAGTGCTTAGGAAATCTATTGGAGGCAGAAGCAGTCAAGGGTAGCTTAGGGTTAGGGTGAGGGTTAGGGTATGGCTTAGGGTACGGGTTCGGGTAGGGCGTTGGGTATGGGTTAGGGTTAGGGTTAGGGTTAGTGTTAGGGTTAGGGCTCGGTTTAGGGTACGGGTTAGGATTAGGGTACGCGTTAGGGTTAGGGTAGGGGTTAGGGTTAGCGTACGCGTTAGGGTGAGGGTAGTTATTAAACCTATCACACTCTCTAGATACCCCTTAGCACGTAAAGGAATATTATTTGGGGGTCCAGCCATGGAGAAGAGTTTAGACACGAGGAGAAGATAAGGAACACACCCATTATCAAGAAATCACATTAGGATTCTCTTTTTAACCTGTTCCTTAAAACACTAGTGCTTAGGAAATCTATTGAAGGCAGAAGCAGTCAAGGGTAGCTTAGGGTTAGGTTTAGGGTTAGGGTACGGCTTAGGGTACGGGTTCGGGGAGGGGTTCGGGTAGGGCGTAGGGTATGGGTTAGGGTTAGGGTTAGGGTTAGTGTTAGGGTTAGGGCTCGGTTTAGGGTACGGGTTAGGATTAGGGTATGCGTTAGGGTTAGGGTAGGTGTTAGGGTTAGGGTACGCATTAGGGTGAGGGTAGTTATTAAACCTATCCCACTCTCTAGATACCCCCTAGCACGTAAAGGAATATTATTTGGGGGTCCAGCCATGGAGAAGTGTTTAGACACTAGGAAAATATAAGGAACACACCCAT
Source organism: Balaenoptera acutorostrata (assembly GCF_949987535.1). Taxonomy (NCBI): domain Eukaryota; kingdom Metazoa; phylum Chordata; class Mammalia; order Artiodactyla; family Balaenopteridae; genus Balaenoptera; species Balaenoptera acutorostrata. The sequence goes on from NW_026645893.1 coordinate 146,061, forward strand.
TATCACGAAATCACATTAGGATTCTCTTTTTAACCTGTTCCTTAAAACACTAGTGCTTAGGAAATCAATTGGAGGCAGAAGCAGTCAAGGGTAGCTTAGGGTTAGGGTTAGGGTTAGGGTTAGGGTTAGGGTTAGGGTTAGGGTTCGGGCTCGGTTTAGGGTACGGGTTAGGATTAGGGTACGCGTTAGTGTTAGGGTAGGGGTTAGGGTTATGGTACGCACTAGGGTGAGGGTAGTTATTAAACCTATCCCACTCTCTAGATACCCCTGAGCACGTAAAGGAATATTATTTGGGGGTCCAGCCATGGAGAAGAGTTTAGACACTAGGAGAAAATAAGGAACACACCCATTATCAAGAAATCACATTAGGATTCTCTTTTTAACCTGTTCCTTAAAACACTAGTGCTTAGGAAATCTATTGGAGGCAGAAGCAGTCAAGAGTAGCTTAGGGTTAGGGTTAGGGTTAGGGTGAGGGTTAGGGTACGGTTTAGGGTACGGGTTCGGGTAGGGCGTAGGGTATGGGTTAGGGTTAGGGTTAGGGTTAGGGTTAGGGTTCGGGCTCGGTTTAGGGTACGGGTTAGGATTAGGGTACGCGTTAGTGTTAGGGTAGGGGTTAGGGTTATGGTATGCACTAGGGTGAGGGTAGTTATTAAACCTATCCCACTCTCTAGATACCCCTGAGCACGTAAAGGAATATTATTTGGGGGTCCAGCCATGGAGAAGAGTTTAGACACTAGGAGAAGATAAGGAACACACCCATTATCACGAAATCACATTAGGATTCTCTTTTTAACCTGTTCCTTAAAACACTAGTGCTTAGGAAATCTATTGGAGGCAGAAGCAGTCAAGGGTAGCTTAGGGTTAGGGTGAGGGTTAGGGTATGGCTTACGGTACGGGTTCGGGTAGGGCGTAGGGTATGGGTTAGGGTTAGGGTTAGGGTTAGTGTTAGGGTTAGGGCTCGGTTTAGGGTACGGGTTAGGATTAGGGTACGCGTTAGGGTTAGGGTAGGGGTTAGGGTTAGCGTACGCGTTAGGGTGAGGGTAGTTATTAAACCTATCACACTCTCTAGATACCCCTTAGCACGTAAAGGAATATTATTTGGGGGTCCAGCCATGGAGAAGAGTTTAGACACGAGGAGAAGATAAGGAACACACCCATTATCAAGAAATCACATTAGGATTCTCTTTTTAACCTGTTCCTTAAAACACTAGTGCTTAGGAAATCTATTGGAGGCAGAAGCAGTCAAGGGTAGCTTAGGGTTAGGTTTAGGGTTAGGGTACGGCTTAGGGTACGGGTTCGGGGAGGGGTTCGGGTAGGGCGTAGGGTATGGGTTAGGGTTAGGGTTAGGGTTAGTGTTAGGGTTAGGGCTCGGTTTAGGGTACGGGTTAGGATTAGGGTATGCGTTAGGGTTAGGGTAGGTGTTAGGGTTAGGGTACGCATTAGGGTGAGGGTAGTTATTAAACCTATCCCACTCTCTAGATACCCCCTAGCACGTAAAGGAATATTATTTGGGGGTCCATCCATGGAGAAGTGTTTAGACACTAGGAAAATATAAAGAACACACCCATTATCACGAAATCACATTAGGATTCTCTTTTTAACCTGTTCCTTAAAACACTAGTGCTTAGGAAATCAATTGGAGGCAGAAGCAGTCAAGGGTAGCTTAGGGTTAGGGTTAGGGATAGGGTTAGGGTTAGGGTTAGGGTTAGGGTTCGGGCTCGGTTTAGGGTACGGGTTAGGATTAGGGTACGCGTTAGTGTTAGGGTAGGGGTTAGGGTTATGGTACGCACTAGGGTGAGGGTAGTTATTAAACCTATCCCACTCTCTAGATACCCCTTAGCACGTAAAGGAATATTATTTGGGGGTCCAGCCATGGAGAAGATTTTAGACACTAGGAGAAGATAAGGAACACACCCATTATCAAGAAATCACATTAGGATTCTCTTTTTAACCTGTTCCTTAAAACACTAGTGCTTAGGAAATCTATTGGAGGCAGAAGCAGTCAAGGGTAGCTTAGGGTTAGGGTTAGGGTTAGGGTTAGGGTTAGGGTTAGGGTTAGGGTTCGGGCTCGGTTTAGGGTACGGGTTAGGATTAGGGTACGCGTTAGTGTTAGGGTAGGGGTTAGGGTTATGGTACGCACTAGGGTGAGGGTAGTTATTAAACCTATCCCACTCTCTAGATACCCCTGAGCACGTAAAGGAATATTATTTGGGGGTCCAGCCATGGAGAAGAGTTTAGACACTAGGAGAAAATAAGGAACACACCCATTATCAAGAAATCACATTAGGATTCTCTTTTTAACCTGTTCCTTAAAACACTAGTGCTTAGGAAATCTATTGGAGGCAGAAGCAGTCAAGAGTAGCTTAGGGTTAGGGTTAGGGTTAGGGTGAGGGTTAGGGTATGGCTTAGGGTACGGGTTCGGGTAGGGCGTAGGGTATGGGTTAGGGTTAGGGTTAGTGTTAGGGTTCGGGCTCGGTTTAGGGTACGGGTTAGGATTAGGGTACGCGTTAGTGTTAGGGTAGGGGTTAGGGTTATGGTATGCACTAGGGTGAGGGTAGTTATTAAACCTATCCCACTCTCTAGATACCCCTTAGCACGTAAAGGAATATTATTTGGGGGTCCAGCCATGGAGAAGATTTTAGACACTAGGAGAAGATAAGGAACACACCCATTATCAAGAAATCACATTAGGATTCTCTTTTTAACCTGTTCCTTAAAACACTAGTGCTTAGGAAATCTATTGGAGGCAGAAGCAATCAAGGGTAGCTTAGGATTAGGGTTAGAGTTAGGGTGAGGGTTAGGGTACGGCTTAGGGTACGGGTTCGGGGAGGGGTTTGGGTACGGCGTAGGGTATGGGGTAGGGTTAGGGTTAGGGTTAGTGTTAGTGTTAGGGCTCGGTTTAGGGTACGGGTTAGGATTAGGGTACGCGTTATGGTTAGGGTAGCGGTTAGGGTTAGGGTACGCTTTAGGGTGAGAGTAGTTATTAAACCTATCCCACTCTCTAGATACCCCTTAGCACGTAAAGGAATATTATTTTGGGGTCCTGCAATGGAGAATAGCTTAGACACCAGGAGAAGATAAGGAAAACACCCATTATCAAGAAATCACATTAGGATTCTCTTTTTAACCTGTTCCTTAAAACACTAGTGCTTAGGAAATCTATTGGAGGCAGAAGCAGTCAAGGGGAACTTAGGGTTAGGGTTAGGTTTAGGGTGAGAGTTAGGTTACGGCTTAGGGTACGGGTTCGGGGAGGGGTTTGGGTAGGGCGTAGGGAATGGGTTAGGGTTAGGGTTAGCGCTAGTGTTAGGGTTAGGGCTCGGTTTAGGGTACGGGTTAGGATTAGGGTACGCATTAGGGTTAGGGTAGGGGTTAGGGTTAGGGTACGCATTAGGGTTAGGGTTAGGGTTAGGGCTCAGTTTAGGGTAAGGGTTAGGATTAGGGTACGCGTTAGTGTTAGGGTAGGGGTTAGGGTTAGGGTACGCGATAGTGTGAGGATAGTTATTAAACCTATCCCACTCTCTAGATACCCTTTAGCACGTAAAGGAATATTATTTGGGGGTCCAGCCATGGAGAAGATTTTAGACACGAGGAGAAGATAAGGAACACACCCATTATCAAGAAATCACATTAGGATTCTCTTTTTAACCTGTTCCTTAAAACACTAGTGCTTAGGAAATCTATTGGAGGCAGAAGCAGTCAAGGGTAGCTTAGGGTTAGGGTGAGGGTTAGGGTATGGCTTAGGGTACGGGTTCGGGTAGGGCGTTGGGTATGGGTTAGGGTTAGGGTTAGGGTTAGTGTTAGGGTTAGGGCTCGGTTTAGGGTACGGGTTAGGATTAGGGTACGCGTTAGGGTTAGGGTAGGGGTTAGGGTTAGCGTACGCGTTAGGGTGAGGGTAGTTATTAAACCTATCCCACTCTCTAGATACCCCTTAGCACGTAAAGGAATATTATTTGGGGGTCCAGCCATGGAGAAGAGTTTAGACACGAGGAGAAGATAAGGAACACACCCATTATCAAGAAATCACATTAGGATTCTCTTTTTAACCTGTTCCTTAAAACACTAGTGCTTAGGAAATCTATTGGAGGCAGAAGCAGTCAAGGGTAGCTTAGGGTTAGGTTTAGGGTTAGGGTACGGCTTAGGGTACGGGTTCGGGGAGGGGTTCGGGTAGGGCGTAGGGTATGGGTTAGGGTTAGGGTTAGGGTTAGTGTGAGGGTTAGGGCTCGGTTTAGGGTACGGGTTAGGATTAGGGTATGCGTTAGGGTTAGGGTAGGTGTTAGGGTTAGGGTACGCATTAGGGTGAGGGTAGTTATTAAACCTATCCCACTCTCTAGATACCCCCTAGCACGTAAAGGAATATTATTTGGGGGTCCAGCCATGGAGAAGTGTTTAGACACTAGGAAAATATAAGGAACACACCCATTATCACGAAATCACATTAGGATTCTCTTTTTAACCTGTTCCTTAAAACACTAGTGCTTAGGAAATCAATTGGAGGCAGAAGCAGTCAAGGGTAGCTTAGGGTTAGGGTTAGGGTTAGGGTTAGGGTTAGGGTTAGGGTTAGGGTTCGGGCTCGGTTTAGGGTACGGGTTAGGATTAGGGTACGCGTTAGTGTTAGGGTAGGGGTTAGGGTTATGGTATGCACTAGGGTGAGGGTAGTTATTAAACCTATCCCACTCTCTAGATACCCCTGAGCACGTAAAGGAATATTATTTGGGGGTCCAGCCATGGAGAAGAGTTTAGACACTAGGAGAAGATAAGGAACACACCCATTATCAAGAAATCACATTAGGATTCTCTTTTTAACCTGTTCCTTAAAACACTAGTGCTTAGGAAATCTATTGGAGGCAGAAGCAGTCAAGAGTAGCTTAGGGTTAGGGTTAGGGTTAGGGTGAGGGTTAGGGTATGGCTTAGGGTACGGGTTCGGGTAGGGCGTAGGGTATGGGTTAGGTTAGGGTTAGGGTTAGGGTTAGGGTTCGGGCTCGGTTTAGGGTACGGGTTAGGATTAGGGTACGCGTTAGTGTTAGGGTAGGGGTTAGGGTTAGGGTACGCGTTAGGGTGAGGGTAGTTATTAAACCTATCACACTCTCTAGATACCCCTTAGCACGTAAAGGAATATTATTTGGGGGTCCAGCCATGGAGAAGAGTTTAGACACTAGGAGAAGATAAGGAGCACACCCATTATCAAGAAATCACATTAGGATTCTCTTTTTAACCTGTACCTTAAAACACTAGTGCTTAGGAAATCTATTGGTGGCAGAAGCAGTCAAGGGTAGCTTAGGGTTAGGGTTAGGGTTATGGTGAGGGTTAGGGTACGGCTTAGGGTACGGGTTCGGGGAGGGATTCGGGTAGGGCGTAGGGTATGGGTTAGGGTTAGGGTTAGGGCTAGAGTTAGGGTTAGGGCTCGGTTTAGGGTACGGGTTAGGATTAGGGTACGCGTTAGTGTTAGGGTAGGGGTTAGGGTTATGGTACGCACTAGGGTGAGGGTAGTTATTAAACCTATCCCACTCTCTAGATACCCCTTAGCACGTAAAGGAATATTATTTGGGGGTCCTGCAATGGAGAATAGCTTAGACACTAGGAGAAGATAAGGAAAACACCCATTATCAAGAAATCACATTAGGATTCTCTTTTTAACCTGTTCCTTAAAACACTAGTGCTTAGGAAATCTATTGGAGGCAGAAGCAGTCAAGGGGAACTTAGGGTTAGGGTTAGGTTTAGGGTGAGGGTTAGGGTACGGCTTAGGGTACGGGTTCGGGGAGGGGTTCGGGTAGGGCGTAGGGTATGGGTTAGGGTTAGGGTTAGCGCTAGTGTTAGGGTTAGGGCTCGGTTTAGGGTACGGGTTAGGATTAGGGTACGCATTAGGGTTAGGGTAGGGGTTAGGGTTAGGGTACGCATTAGGGTTAGGGTTAGGGTTAGGGCTCGGTTTAGGGTAAGGGTTAGGATTAGGGTACGCGTTAGTGTTAGGGTAGGGGTTAGGGTTAGGGTACGCGATAGTGTGAGGTTAGTTATTAAACCTATCCCACTCTCTAGATACCCCTTAGCACGTAAAGGAATATTATTTGGGGGTGCAGCCATGGAGAAGAGCTTAGACACGAGGAGAAGATAAGGAACACACCCATTATCAAGAAATCACATTAGGATTCTCTTTTTAACCTGTTCCTTAAAACACTAGTGCTTAGGAAATCTATTGGAGGCAGAAGCAGTCAAGGGTAGCTTAGGGTTAGGGTTAGGGTTAGGGTGAGGGTTAGGGTATGGCTTAGGGTACAGGTTCGGGGAGGGGTTCGGGTAGGGCGTAGGGTATGGGTTAGGGTTAGGGTTAGGGTAGGTGTTAGGGTTAGGGCTCGGTTTAGGGTAAGGGTTAGGATTAGGGTACGCGTTAGTGTTAGGGTAGGGGTTAGGGTTAGGGTACGCGTTAGGGTGAGGTTAGTTATTAAACCTATCCCACTCTCTAGATACCCCTTAGCACGTAAAGGAATATTATTTGGGGGTCCAGCCATGGAGAAGAGTTTAGACACTAGGAGAAGATAAGGAACACACCCATTATCAAGATATCACAATATGATTCTCTTTTTAAACTGTTCCTTAAAACACTAGTGCTTAGGAAATCTATTGGAGGCAGAAGCAGTCAAGGGTAGCTTAGGGTTAGGGTTAGGGTTAGGGTGAGGGTTAGGGTACGGCTTAGGGTACGGGTTCGGGGAGGGGTTCGGGTAGGGCGTAGGGTATTGGTTAGGGTTAGGGTTAGGGCTAGCGTTAGGTTTAGGGCTCGGTTTAGGGTACGGGTTAGGATTAGGGTACGCGTTAGGGTTAGGGTAGGGGTTAGGGTTAGGGTACGCGTTAGGGTGAGGGTAGTTATTAAACCTATCCCACTCTCTAGATACCCCTTAGCACGTAAAGGAATATTATTTGGGGGTCCAGCCATGGAGAAGAGTTTAGACACGAGGAGAAGATAAGGAACACACCCATTATCAAGAAATCACATTAGGATTCTCTTTTTAACCTGTTCCTTAAAACACTAGTGCTTAGGAAATCTATTGGAGGCAGAAGCAGTCAAGGGTAGCTTAGGGTTAGGGTTAGGGTTAGGGTGAGGGTTAGGGTACGGCTTAGGGTACGGGTTCGGGGAGGGGTTCGGGTAGGGCGTAGGGTATGGGTTAGGGTTAGGGTTAGGGTTAGTGTTAGGGTTAGGGCTCGGTTTAGGGTACGGGTTAGGATTAGGGTACGCGTTAGGGTTAGGATAGGGGTTAGGGTTAGTGTACGCGTTAGGGTGAGGGTAGTTATTAAACCTATCCCACTCTCTAGATACCCCTTAGCACGTAAAGGAATATTAATGGGGGTCCAGCCATGGAGAAGAGTTTAGACACTAGGAGAAGATAAGGAACACACCCATTATCACGAAATCACATTAGGATTCTCTTTTTAACCTGTTCCTTAAAACACTCGTGCTTAGGAAATCTATTGGAGGCAGAAGCAGTCAAGGGTAGCTTAGGGTTAGGGTTAGGGTTAGGGTGAGGGTTAGGGTATGGCTTAGGGTACGGGTTCGGGGAGGGGTTCGGGTAGGGCGTAGGGTATGGGTTAGGTATAGGGTTAGGGCTAGTGTTAGGGTTAGGGCTCGGTTTAGGGCATGGGTTCGGATTAGGGTACGCGTTAGGGTTAGGGTAGGGGTTAGGGTTAGGGTACGCATTAGGGTGCGGGTAGTTATTAAACCTATCACACTCTCTAGAAACCCCTTAGCACGTAAAGGAATATTATTTGGGGGTCCAAACATGGAGAAGAGTTTAGACACTAGGAGAAGATAAGGAACACACCCATTATCACGAAATCACATTAGGATTCTCTTTTTAACCTGTTCCTTAAAACACTAGTGCTTAGGAAATCTATTGGTGGCAGAAGCAATCAAGGGTAGCTTAGGGTTAGGGTTAGGGTTAGGGTGAGGGTTAGGGTATGGCTTAGGGTACGGGTTCGGGGAGGGGTTCAGGTAGGGCGTAGGGTATGGGTTAGGTATAGGGTTAGGGCTAGTGTTAGGGTTAGGGCTCGGTTTAGGGTATGGGTTAGGATTAGGGTATGCGTTAGGGTTAGGGTAGGGGTTAGGGTTAGGGTACGCGTTAGGTTGGGGGTAGTTATTAAACCTATCACACTCTCTAGATACCCCTTAGCACGTAAAGGTATATTATTTGGGGGTCCAGCCATGGAGAAGAGTTTAGACACGAGGAGAAGATAAGGAATACACCCATTATCAAGAAATCACATTAGGATTCTCTTTTTCACCTGTTCCTTAAAACACTAGTGCTTAGGAAATCTATTGGAGGCAGAAGCAGTCAAGGGTAGCTTAGGGTTAGGGTTAGGGTTAGGGTGAGGGTTAGGGTATGGCTTAGGGTACAGGTTCGGGGAGGGGTTCGGGTAGGGCGTAGGGTATGGGTTAGGGTTAGGGTTAGGGTAGGTGTTAGGGTTAGGGCTCGGTTTAGGGTAAGGGTTAGGATTAGGGTACGCGTTAGTGTTAGGGTAGGGGTTAGGGTTAGGGTACGCGATAGGGTGAGGTTAGTTATTAAACCTATCCCACTCTCTAGATACCCCTTAGCACGTAAAGGAATATTATTTGGGGGTCCAGCCATGGAGAAGAGTTTAGACACTAGGAGAAGATAAGGAACACACCCATTATCAAGATATCACAATATGATTCTCTTTTTAAACTGTTCCTTAAAACACTAGTGCTTAGGAAATCTATTGGAGGCAGAAGCAGTCAAGGGTAGCTTAGGGTTAGGGTTAGGGTTAGGGTGAGGGTTAGGGTACGGCTTAGGGTACGGGTTCGGGGAGGGGTTCGGGTAGGGCGTAGGGTATTGGTTAGGGTTAGGGTTAGGGCTAGCGTTAGGTTTAGGGCTCGGTTTAGGGTACGGGTTAGGATTAGGGTACGCGTTAGGGTTAGGATAGGGGTTAGGGTTAGTGTACGCGTTAGGGTGAGGGTAGTTATTAAACCTATCCCACTCTCTAGATACCCCTTAGCACGTAAAGGAATATTAATGGGGGTCCAGCCATGGAGAAGAGTTTAGACACTAGGAGAAGATAAGGAACACACCCATTATCACGAAATCACATTAGGATTCTCTTTTTAACCTGTTCCTTAAAACACTCGTGCTTAGGAAATCTATTGGAGGCAGAAGCAGTCAAGGGTAGCTTAGGGTTAGGGTTAGGGTTAGGGTGAGGGTTAGGGTATGGCTTAGGGTACGGGTTCGGGGAGGGGTTCGGGTAGGGCGTAGGGTATGGGTTAGGTATAGGGTTAGGGCTAGTGTTAGGGTTAGGGCTCGGTTTAGGGCATGGGTTCGGATTAGGGTACGCGTTAGGGTTAGGGTAGGGGTTAGGGTTAGGGTACGCATTAGGGTGCGGGTAGTTATTAAACCTATCACACTCTCTAGAAACCCCTTAGCTCGTAAAGGAATATTATTTGGGGGTCCAAACATGGAGAAGTGTTTAGACACGAGGAGAAGATAAGGAACACACCCATTATCAAGAAATCACATTAGGATTCTCTTTTTAACCTGTTCCTTAAAACACTAGTGCTTAGGAAATCTATTGGAGGCAGAAGCCGTCAAGGGTAGCTTAGGGTTAGGGTTAGGGTTAGGGTGAGGGTTAGGGTACGGTTTAGGGTACGGGTTCAGGGAGGGGTTCGGGTAGGGCGTAGGGTATGGGTTAGGGTTAGGGTTAGAGTTAGTGTTAGGGTTAGGGCTCGGTTTAGGGTACGGGTTAGGATTAGGGTACGCGCTAGGGTTAGGGTAGGGGTTAGGGTTAGGGTACGCGTTAGGGTGAGGGTAGTTATTAAACCTATCCCACTCTCTAGATACCCCTTAGCACGTAAAAGAATATTATTTGGGGGTCCAGCCATGGAGAAGAGTTTAGACACTAGGAGAAGATAAGGAACACACCCATTATCACGAAAACACATTAGGATTCTCTTTTTAACCTGTTCCTTAAAACACTAGTGCTTAGGAAATCTATTGGAGGCAGAAGCAGTCAAGGGTAGCTTAGGGTTAGTGTTAGGGTTAGGGTGAGGGCTAGGGAATGGCTTAGGGTACGGGCTTGGGGAGGGGTTCGGGTAGGGCGTAGGGTATGGGTTAGGGTTAGGGTTAGGGCTAGCGTTAGGTTTAGGGCTCGGTTTAGGGTACGGGTTAGGATTAGGGTACGCGTTAGGGTTAGGGTAGGGGTTAGGGTTAGGGTACGCGTTAGGGTGAGGGTAGTTATTAAAACTATCCCACTCTCTAGATACCCCTTAGCATGTAAAGGAATATTATTTGGGGGTCCAGCCATGGAGAAGAGTTTAGACACGAGGAGAAGATAAGGAACACACCCATTATCAAGAAATCACATTAGGATTCTCTTTTTAACCTGTTCCTTAAAACACTAGTGCTTACGAAATCTATTGGAGGCAGAAGCAGTCAAGGGTAGCTTAGGGTTAGGGTTAGGGTTAGGGTGAGGGTTAGGGTACGGCTTAGGGTACGGGTTCGGGGAGGGGTTCGGGTAGGGCGTAGGGTATGGGTTAGGGTTAGGGTTAGGGTTAGTGTTAGGGTTAGGGCTCGGTTTAGGGTACGGGTTAGGATTAGGGTACGCGTTAGGGTTAGGGTAGGGGTTAGGGTTAGTGTACGCGTTAGGGTGACGGTAGTTAATAAACCTATCCCACTCTCTAGATAACCCTTAGCACGTAAAGGAATATTAATGGGGGTCCAGCCATGGAGAAGAGTTTAGACACTAGGAGAAGATAAGGAACACACCCATTATCACGAAATCACATTAGGATTCTCTTTTTAACCTGTTCCTTAAAACACTAGTGCTTAGGAAATCTATTGGAGGCAGAAGCAGTCAAGGGTAGCTTAGGGTTAGCGTTAGGGTTAGGGTGAGGGTTAGGGTATGGCTTAGGGTACGGGTTCGGGGAGGGGTTCGGGTAGGGCGTAGGGTATGGGTTAGGTATAGGGTTAGGGCTAGTGTTAGGGTTAGGGCTCGGTTTAGGGTATGGGTTCGGATTAGGGTACCCGTTAGGGTTGGGGTAGGGGTTAGGGTTAGGGTACGCATTAGGGTGCGGGTAGTTATTAAACCTATCACACTCTCTAGAAACCCCTTAGCACGTAAAGGAATATTATTTGGGGGTCCAACCATGGAGAAGAATTTAGACACGAGGAGAAGATAAGGAACACACCCATTATCAAGAAATCACATTAGGATTCTCTTTTTCACCTGTTCCTTAAAACACTAGTGCTTAGGAAATCTATTGGAGGCAGAAGCAGTCAAGGGTAGCTTAGGGTTAGGGTTAGGTTTAGGGTGAGGGTTAGGGTACGGTTTAGGGTACGGGTTCGGGGAGGGGTTCGGGTAGGGCGTAGGGTATGGGTTAGGGTTAGGGTTAGGTTTAGTGTTAGGGTTAGGGCTCGGTTTAGGGTACGGGTTAGGATTAGGGTACGTGTTAGTGTTAGGGTAGGGGTTAGGGTTAGGGTACGCGATAGGGTGAGGTTAGTTATTAAACCTATCCCACTCTGTAGATACCCCTTAGCACGTAAAGGAATATTATTTGGTGGTCCAGCCATGGAGAAGAGTTTAGACACTAGGAGAAGATAAGGAACACACCCATTATCAAGAAATCACATTAGGATTCTCTTTTTAACCTGTTCCTTAAAACACTAGTGCTTAGGAAATCTATTGGAGGCAGAAGCAGTCAAGGGTAGCTTAGGGTTAGGGTTAGGGTTAGGGTGAGGGTTAGGGTACGGCTTAGGGTACGGGTTCGGGGAGGGGTTCGTGTAGGGCGTAGGGTATGGGTTAGGGTTAGGGTTAGGGCAAGGGTTAGGGTTAGGGCTCGGTTTAGGGTACGGGTTAGGATTAGGCTACGCGTTAGGTTTAGGGTAGGGGTTAGGGTTAGGGTACGCGTTAGGGTGAGGGTAGTTATTAAACCTATCCCACTCTCTAGATACCCCTTAGCACGTAAAGGAATATTATTTGGGGGTCCAGCCATGGAGAAGAGTTTAGACACGAGGAGAAGATAAGGAACACACCCATTATCAAGAAATCACATTAGGATTCTCTTTTTAACCTGTTCCTTAAAACACTAGTGCTTAGGAAATCTATTGGAGACAGAAGCCGTCAAGGGTAGCTTAGGGTTAGGGTTAGGGTTAGGGTGAGGGTTAGGGTACGGTTTAGGGTAGGGGTTCAGGGAGGGGTTCGGGTAGGGCGTAGGGTATGGGTTAGGGTTATGGTTAGGGTTAGTGTTAGGGTTAGGGCTCGGTTTAGGGTACGGGTTAGGATTAGGGTACGCGTTAGTGTTAGGGTAGTGGTAGGGTTAGGGTACGCTTTAGGGTGAGTGTAGTTATTAAACCTATCCCACTCTCTAGATACCCCTTAGCACGTAAAGGAATATTATTTGGGGGTCCAGCCATGGAGAAGAGTTTAGACACTAGGAGAAGATAAGGAACACACCCATTATCAAGAAATCACAATATGATTCTCTTTTTAAACTGTTCTTTAAAACACTAGTGCTTAGGAAATCTATTGGAGGCAGAAGCAGTCAAGGGTAGCTTAGGGTTAGGGTTAGGGTTAGGGTGAGGGTTAGGGTACGGCTTAGGGTACGGGTTCGGGGAGG